>NC_057812.1:538138124-538209572 GCF_018294505.1 Triticum aestivum | reverse complement strand
CCCCCCCGGGCCAGTGCTCCTCTGAGTGTTGGTCCACCTGTCAGCTACCGGTGGCTACCAGGGGCAACTCTGGGCTGGCCTACCCGTACCTAGGACAATCTGAGTGTGCCCTGAGAAAGAGATATGTGCAGCTCCTATCGGGATTTGTCGGCACATTCGGGCGGTGTTGCTGGTTTAGTTTTACCCTGTCGAAATGTCTTGTTGTACTGGGATACCGAGTCTGATCGGAATGTCTCGGGTGGAGGTCTATTCCTTCGTTGACCGTGAGAGCTTGTCATGGGCTAAGTTGGGACACCCCTGCAGGGATTTGAACTTCCGAAAGCCGTGCCCGCGGTTATGGGCAGATGGGAATTTGTTAACGTCCGGTTGTAGAAAACCTAAATTCGACCTTAATTAAAAATGAATCAACAACGTGTGTAACCGTGATGGTCTCTTTCCGGCGGAGTCCGGGAAGTGAACACGGTTGTTGGAGTTATGCTTGACGTAGGTTGTTATAGGATCACTTCTTGATCATACTTTTATTGACCGTGCTTTGCCTTCTCTTCTCGCTCTCTTTTGCGTATGTTAACCACCATATATGCTAGTCGCTTGCTGTAGCTCCACCTCCTAACTTTACCTTACCCATAAGCTTAAATAGTCTTGATCACGAGGGTGCGAGATTGCTGAGTCCCCGTGGCTCACAGATACTTCCAAAACTAGCTTGCAGGTGCCGATGAGACCGTGCAGTTGACGCAACCAAGCTCAGGAGGAGCTCGATGAAGATCTTGTCCTTTGTGGTGTTTCATTCTAGTTGATCAGTAGTGGAGCCCAGTTGGGGTCGATCGGGGACCTTTTGTCGCATTTGGGGTTCTTCTTTTATTTTGGTTCCATAGTCGGACCATGAGTGTATTTGATTGATGTAATGTTTATTCATGTAATTGTGTGAAGTGGCGATTGTAAGCCAAATATGTAATCTCTTTCCCTTATTATATTACATGGGTTGTGTGAAGATTACCTCACTTGCGACATAGGCCTTCAATGCGATTATGCCTCTAAGTCGTGCCTCGACACGTGGGAGATATAGTCGCATCGAGGGCATTACAACAAGCTTGGGGGAGGCTTCTCAAACTACTTAATGCTTTTCCCGATCATCCTCTTAAGAAAAATGAAATACTTGATATCTTTTATAATGGACTAAACGATGCTTCCAGAGATTACCTGGATAGTTGTGCTTGTTCTGTTTTCAGGGAAAGAACACCGGATGAGGCTGAAATTCTATTGAATAATATGTTGACAAATGAAAACAATTGGAAACTTCTTGAGCCAGCTCCTGAGCCTATTCCTAAACCAACTCCGAAGAAGAGGGGTATTCTATTTCTCAGTCCTGAAGATATGCAAGAGGCAAAGAAATCTATGAAAGAAAAAGGTATTAAAGCTGAAGATGTTAAGAATTTACCTCCTATTGAAGAAGAAATACACGGTCTTAATTTACTGCCTGTTGAAGAAACATATGATCTTAATCCTTTACCTATTGAAGAAACTCATGGTCTTGATAACCCAACACAGGTAGTAAAGGTAAATTCTCTCTATAGATATGATAAAGCTGAAATCTCGTTTACTAAGTTTGCTAGCCCATGCTTAGATGAGTTTGATAAATTTATGGTTAAACAAGAAGATTTTAATGCTTATTTTGGTAGACAATTGAAATACAATTCAAATATGCTTGAACACTTGGGTGGTTATATGGCTAATGTCAAAGGTGAACTTAAACTTATTAGTAAACATACTTCTATGGTTACCACTCAAGTAGAACAAGTACTTAAAGCTCAAAATGATTTGCTCAATGAATTGAATAGTAAGAATAATGATAATGATGTTAGAGTTATAGCTAGAGGTGGTAGAATAACTTAGGAACCTTTGTATCCTGAAGGCCACCCTAAGAGAATTGAGCAAGATTCTCAGAGAAATAATGTGGATGCACCTAGTCCTTCTAATAGGAAGAAAAAGAAAAATGATAGGACTTTGCATGCTTCTAGTGAACTGTTATTGAAACACCTGAGAATCCAAATGATATTTGTAAGTGCATCTAGTGCCACCCCTAGTTGGTTTTGGAGTATTGACGACAAACCTAGTTGAGGGACTAATGTGTTTGTGAGAATTGCAGGATAACACAAGTAGAAGTCCCTCATTGATTCGGTTTCACTACAAGAGATGACCCCTAAAAATGTATGAAGACATTGAAGCCAAAGGTGGTATATGAAGATATTCACATTGAAGACTATGACAAAAGAAGACACGTTATGAAGCCTATGGAGCTCGAAGACTTAGATCTTTCGTAGTTCTTTTTCTTTTTATGTTGAGTCATAGGAACCACCGTACTGTTAAGTGGGGTCCAGAAGAACCAGTCAGAATGACTGAAGTGATGCCTAAACCAAAAACCTATGTCTTCGAGTGAAGACAATGAGAGCGAATCTTGTCCAGAGCTGGACAAGTCAGCTTTGCTTGTAGCCCAAGTAAAGTTGCCATGAGAGTTTGAAATCTGACCGTTGAGACACGTGTCAGTTCCTTAATGACCCAGGGTCATTTCGGACAAATCAGGTCGGGTTGCCAAGTGGCTATAAATAGCCCAACCCCTACAACCATAAATGGTTGGCTGCTCAGATTTCAGTACACGGCTTTTGTCGTTTGAGAGCAACCCACCTCGAAGCCTTTGAGAGAAAATTCCTAGCAAGGAGAAAAGCCCTAACCACCCAGAGCCAGAGAACATTGGGCATCACTTAAGTCTTCTTGTCTATGTGATCTGAAGACTTATTACACTTGAGGACTATGCATCCCCAGACGGTTAGGCGTCGCGTCCAGAGCATCCAAGAGACATTGTGGATTGCCAGTGAACGAAGTCTGTGAAGGTTTGGGAGTCTACCTTGAAGACTTACCAGAGTAATTGGGCGAGGACTAAGTGACCTTAGCTCAAGGAGAATACGGTGAGGACTTGGTGTCCTGAGCTGCGTGTTCAGGACTGGGTGTCCGGGACTGTGTGTCCTAAGGTTTAAATACCTAGCCGCTCCAACCAGATGTACAGTTGTCACAGCAACTGGAACTGGTCCAACACATCATTGTCTTCAACGAGTCACTGGTTTCATCTTCACTTCCTTTTACTTACTGTTACTCATTATGAAGTCATTGCATGCTTGCTATATCTTTTGTCTTCACAACGTAACTGTATGATTTGTTTGGTTTCATAACTTCTTCCTACCTGATCCTTATTACACTGCAACTACTTGTCATTGTGCTTTCACTCTGTTGAATACTTGATCATGGCTTGCCTAGTGTAATCTAACTTCCGCTGCATAGTGATAGCCATATCTCTACTGTTTGTCTTCATAACTTCCACGTTTTGAAGACTTTCATAAAAATCGCCTATTCACCCCCCCCCCTCTAGTCGATATAATGCACTTTTAATTGGTATCAGAGCAAGGTGCTCCCTTGTTCTGTGTGATTCAGTTTAACCACCTGGAGTTTTAGCTATGTCGACTGCAGGGATAATCAAAGTCTCCGCTGCGTGCCCCGTCTTCAATGGAACTGAATATCCCTACTGGAAGAATAAGATGCGCATGCATCTTGAAGCTATTGACGTCGACCTATGGTATGTCGTCGAGAACGGCGTTCCCAAGGCTGGAGAAGGTGTCACTGCTGCTGATGTCAAGAAATTCGTTCAACTGGACTCTACTGCCAAGAACATCATCTGTGGTCATCTGACCAAAGGACAGTATGGCCGTGTGAGTGCTTTGAAGATATCCAAGCTGGTCTGGGACTGGCTCTCCAAGTTCAATGAAGGCATCTCAACACAGAGAGATCAAAGAATCAGTGTCCTTCGCAATCTCTTCAACCGCTTCAAGCGAAATGACAATGAGAATGTCCAGCACACATTTGATCGACTCACTGACATCACAAATGAGCTTCAAGCCCTCGGCGCCACTGAGGTCACCAAGCATGAAATCGTCAAGACACTGCTGAGATCACTTGATAGTTCGTTTGAGATTCTAGCCCTGATGATTCAAGAACGTCCTGATTTCAAGACACTCGATCCGTCTGACATACTCGAGAGGCTCAACACACATGAGTTTCAGCTTTCTGAGAAAAGAGATATCTACGGTTCAAACTATGGGCGAACTCGTGCCTTGAAGGCAAAAGCTGTTTCCTCATCTGAAGAAGAATCTGACAGCAGTTCTGATGATGCTGAAGACATTGGAAGGGAACTTGAAATGCTTGTGAAGAAGTTCCAAAAGTTCACCAAGAAGAAAGGCTTCAGAAAGTCTTCACGATCAAGCTCAAGGAATGATGAAGCTTCTGCTCATGACTACAAGAAGAAAACATGCCACAAGTGCAAGAAAACTGGACACTTCATCTCTGAGTGTCCACAGTGGGACAATGAGAACAGAAGGAAGAAGAAGAGCAAGGAATATGACTCTGACGGCAAGAAGAAGAAGAAATACTCAAAGTCTTCTTCCAAGTCTTCCTCAAAGTCTTCATCACACAAGAAGAGCTCATCTGGCAAGGCACGTGCGTTTGTTGGCAAGGAAATGGATTCTGAGGAGGAGTCCGCTTCTGAGGAGGCAGAGGTGGAGTCTGAGGAGGAGTCTGATTCTGGCATTGCAAGTCTGGCTACAGCATACGTCGCCAAGTCCATCTTCAACATTGAAGACAATGACTTCATCACCGACACCGATGCAAATGACAAGGACGACTCCACTCCTACCTACTGCTTCATGGCACGCGGTGCCAAGGTAAACACATGCACTACTCGCTATCAAACATCCAGTGACGATGACTCTGATTGTGATTCAAAAACCAGCTACAAAACACTTGCTAAAATTGCAACTGAACAACAAAAGGCCATGGAACATATTCAAAAACTGTTAGACAGAAGCGATGATCTGTTGGGTGCTGAAATGACTCGATCTGAATCCTTAATTGAAGACATAAAAAAATCTTCACGTTAAGTATCAGGAACTTGAAGATCGTCTTGATACTCTCTCAACAACTCATGAAAAGCTTTCCTATGATTATCTTCAAAGGAAGCAAGAACTTGAGAAATTGAGAGCGGCTCATGAAGATCTTCAAAAGGAAAACGAGTCACTTCGCACCGAACAGATCAGTTCCGCTCAGGAAGGATTTAAACCACCATGTCTTAAATGCATTGAGCGTGATAATGCTACTTCTGTTGCTGAATGTTTCACTGCTACTGCTGTTGCAATATCTTCAACTGTTGATGTGGTAACTAACCCCTCTACTGAGGATACCACTGCTATTGCTGATGAGAATGCTAGCTTGAAGACATTGCTTGAAACAGGGATGTACAGAAGTCTTAAAGGACATCAGACATTATGTGATGTCCTCAAGAAGCAGATTCTGAACCGAAACCCTAGGAAAGAGGGTGTTGGGTTTGTAAGGAAAATAAATGCAGAGGGCTCTTACTGGAAACCTGAGCAGTACCCCAAAACCAAGTGGGTTGCTGCAAAGGAACCTTCAGCAGATCCATCCAATTTATCTGGCTTCACTTGTGCTAACCCCATTATCATTGATGAATCCTTTGATGCAAACTATATACTGTTTAAGAATCAGAATGGTGAAGTGTTTGCCAGGTACATTGGTACTAACTGCAGGAATGGACCGCCTATGAAGAAGATCTGGGTTCCGAAAAAGTGTCTGGAAAATCTTCCTGTGAATGTCTTCATGACACCTCACTTGAAGAAGACAAACCTCAGACCAAAGGCTTCATACGGTCCAAAGGCTTCATACAAACAGATGACTCACCCAAGTCACACTAACGCAAATGTTTTGCAGGGAAACCATACTCAGGCATATGAATATGAGAGCGGTTCATCAAACCGTCATGTTCATATGACCAAAAATTATTCTGCTTATTCTTATGAGTACTATTGTCCACCTGCAAGACTGTTTGCTAAGGCTTCAAAGCCAAAATTCTCAGATGCTGCACTTAGACTTATTGCTTCTAAGCCACCCTTGAAGATGTGGGTGGTTAAGAAGGCTTAACTCTCTTTTGCAGGGAAAGGTCTCCAGCAGAAAACCAAAATCTTCTGAGGCTATTGCTGGGGACCGTAAAAATCTTGTAGGGCGCAAGATAAAATGCCTGAATGGCATCATTATGTACTTCGTTCCTGAATCGCATGCTACTCTCCCTATTAGTCCTAATCTGGATCTAAGTTTTCATAACCCACTGGTTCGTCAAATGTTTTTGCTTCACAATTCTCTTCGTGAAGCCTATCCCCCTAACTGCACTATAGGGTACGACACCAGCGTCTTCAAAGTCTTCAGAATGGATTATTGACAGTGGGTGTACAAATCACATGACTGGCAAAAGAAGTCTTCTTATGGACTCAACCTTATGTCCATCTGACAAGAGCCACATCACATTTGCTGACACTGGTAAAAGTAAGGTATTGGGTCTAGGTAGAGTTGCAATCTCAAAGGATCAACACATGGATAAAGTCATGCTTGTTGAATCCCTTGGTTTCAACTTAATGTCTGTCTTAATGCTTTGCGATTTGAACATGATCGTAATGTTTGGAAAATATCGTTGCCTAGTACTAGAGGAATCTGGCAAGTCTCTAGTGTTTGAAGGGTATCGAAAAGATGATCTGTACGTGGTAGATTTCTCAGCAGGGCCACAACTTGCAGTATGTCTTCTTGCAAAAGCTTCAGAATGCTGGCTTTGGCATCGGAGGCTTGGGCATGCTGGCATGAGGAACCTCCACACCCTTGCGAAGAAGAAGCATGTCATAGGCATCGAGGGTGTCAAGTTCAAGAAAGATCACTTGTGCGGTGCCTGTGAAGCAGGGAAGATGACGAGGGCAAAACATCCTTCGAAGACAATCATGACTACTACTCAACCCTTCGAACTGCTCCACATGGATCTTTTCGGTCCCACTCACTACTCAACTTTTACTACTACTGCTTGCCTTTATGGCTTCGTCATTGTTGATGATTACTCTAGATATACTTGGGTGCACATAATCCTTTACAAGACTGAAGTGCAGGATGTCTTCAGACGCTTCGCCAATCGAGCTATGAACAATTTTGGCGCCAAGATAAAGCACATCAGAAGTGACAATGGCACTGAATTCAAGAACACTGGCCTTGATACATATCTTGATATCTTGGGCATCACACATGAATTCTCAGCTCCGTACACGCCACAGCAGAACGACATCGTCGAACGCAAGAACAGAACACTAATTGAGATGGCCAGAACAATGCTAGATGAATACAAGACTCCAAGAAAATTCTGGACTGAAGCCATTGACACTGCATGCCATACAATCAATCGTGTTTATCTTCACAAACTTCTGAATAACACATCTTATGAACTCCTAACTGGCAAGAAGCCAAATGTCAGTTACTTCAGAGTATTTGGCGCAAGGTGCTGGATCAAGGACCCACACCACACCTCAAAGTTTGCACCAAAAGCACATGAGGGCTTTATGCTTGGATATGGAAAGGATTCGCACTCCTACAGAGTCTTCAATCTCTTTCATTACAAAGTGGTTGAAACAGTGGATGTGTGGTTCGATGAGACAAATGGTTCACAAAGAGAGCAACTGCCAAATGTGCTAGATGAAGTTCCAGCTAGTGAATCAATCAAGCTTATGGGAACTGGAGAGATTATACCTTCTGAAGCTCATCCTGAAGAAGAACTTATCATCTCAGCACCTGATCAACATGAAGACAAATGCTCAGCCTGAAGACATTCCTCCCAACAACAACCCAGATCAGCAAGAGCAAAGTCTTCGCCCTGTACATCCTCGTGTTGCCAATGAAGTGCAGATTGACAGAATAATTGACAGCATCAATGCACTTGGTCCACTCACTCGTTCAAGGGCAACTCAGCTAGCAAATTTCTGTGGGCACTTCGCATTCGTATCAATATCAGAACCCAAGAAAGTTGAAGAAGCCTTCATGGAACCTGAATGAATTCAAGCTATGCAAGAAGAGCTTCAACAGTTTGAGCTGAATAATGTATGGGAACTGGTCAAGCATCCTGATCCACGGAAGCACAACATAATAGGCACCAAATGGATATACCGCAACAAGCAAGATGAGCATGGTCAAGTTGTCAGAAACAAAGCTCGTCTCGTTGCTCAAGGATATACTCAAGTGGAGGGCATTGACTTCGATGAAACATTTGCTCCTATGGCTAGGCTTGAAGCCATACGCATACTCCTGGCCTATGCAAATCATCATAACATACTTCTATATCAAATGGATGTGAAAAGTGCCTTTCTCAATGGCAAGATTGAAGAAGAAGTGTATGTTGCACAACCGCCTGGCTTTGAAAATCCAAAACATCCTGACATGGTATACAAGCTCAACAAGGCACTGTATGGCCTCAAACAAGCCCCTAGGGCTTGGTATGACACACTCAAATATTTCCTGAAGAGCAAAGGCTTCATACCTGGTTCCCTAGATCCCACTCTTTTCACGAAGACATATGATGGTGAACTGTTTGTGTGCCAAATATATGTGGATGACATTATCTTCGGTTGCACCAGTCAGAAGTACAGTGAAGAGTTTGGATATATGATGCAAGAGCAATATCAGATGTCCATGATGGGGGAGCTGAAGTTCTTCCTTGGTCTTCAAATACGACAACAATGCAATGGCATCTTCATATCTCAAGAGAAGTATCTCAAAGATTGCCTGAAGAAGTTCGGTATGCAAGACTGCAAAGGCTTCACAACACCAATGCCAGCCAAACATCATCTAGGTCCTGACGACAATGGTAAAGAGTTCGATCAAAAGGTGTACCGCTCCATGATTGGTTCTTTGCTTTATTTATGTGCATCTAGGCCAGATATTATGCTTAGTGTTTGCATGTGTGCTCGATTTCAAGCGGCACCAAAGGAGTCGCATCACTTAGCTGTGAAGCGAATTCTTTGATATTTGGCACACACCCCAACTCTAGGATTATGGTATCCAAAGGGCTCAGAGTTTGATTTGGTTGGATTTTCGGATGCTGATTATGCTGGTGAAAAAGTTGATCACAAGTCTACATCAGGCACATGTCACATTCTGGGACGATCACTTGTATGTTGGTCTTCAAAGAAGCAGAACTGTGTATCTCTCTCCACTGCTGAATCTGAATACATTGCTGCTGGATCTTGCTGCGCTCAGCTTCTGTGGATGAAGCAAACACTCAAGGCTTATGGTATTCATCTGAAGCAAGTACTACTTTACTGCGATAATGAAAGCACCATCAAGATTTCCAACAACACAGTTCAGCACTCGAAGACAAAGCACATTGAAATTCTTCATCACTTTCTCAGAGATCATGTTGTGAAGGAAGACATTGATATCATACACGTCAACACTGAAGAGCAATTGGCAGATATCTTCACCAAGCCCTTGGATGAGAAGAGGTTTTGCAAGTTACGGTGTGAGCTAAATATCCTGGAATCCTCAAATGTCCTGTGATCAGGCACACATCCTAACACTTATGCATATGATGACTTAGATGTGCAACGCACAAAGTAAAGTATATCTTCAATCAATGAAGACATACATTCTAAGTGTGAATACATTAATGTGGAATTTGACTTCGGAGTGCCACGATAATTGTGCGTCGTGTCTGGGTCTAATACTTCCTATACGGTGGTTAACGCCACCACCAAACGTTCCATTTTGAAGTGTTTCACTCGTGGCGTTACCTTGTAATGTCTTCATTTTTGATTTGGCTTCGAACTCAACATATTTTCATGATCATCTTCACTATGTTGACTACAGATATATATATATATATATATATATATATATATATATGCTAGTGTTCTGTCCTCTACAGCATTCACTTATAGCTATGTCTTCTTGGTTGAATCTTTTGAACTAAGTGAATGTGATCGGACCCTAATCTCTCTATGCTTTCTATCTCAAATTCTATCTCTCCAAGTCATATGCATTCTATTGAAACTGATGAATGTCTTCACTGAGTCCTTGTCAGCAGAAGATATAGAGACAACCATAAAGTCCGTTTTCAATGATCATTCCTACACATAAAATCCGGAGAAGCAGGAACGACCGCCCGACAATCCAGGCGTGCGTGGGACGTGGAACAAACCCCAAACTTCCGCAAACTGGCCACGCGTTCCTCAGATGCAAATCACCAGGGGCACCTGTGTAATAGCACAGTGCCGCCCCTGAGCCTACAAATTCACACTTACCACGGTCATTACCTCCTTCTTCCACCCTCGCACGAAGCCTAGCGCCACCGCTAGCTCTCGACGATGCCGGCGATGAAGCGCTTCGCTGTCGCAACCTCTCCGACGCCGTCTTCACGCCGATCACGGACATCGTCCTCTCCGCCGTCGCCGTAGGTGTCTTCCGTCGCCAAGTTAGGGCACGGAGGATTGAACTGCTCGGCATCATCTCCCACTCTGTCTAGCAGTTCCAGGTGTGGTAAATAAAACTTCTTTTTACAGCCCCGGTTGATCTCATGGTTCTGTCACTTTCTACCATAAGAAGTTTCTCTTCACACAAGTTAGATCTCTCAATCTGCATCTCATAACATGCCTAGTATATTCACTTGTGCGTCATGAAGTAGTTAGATTCCTCACTTGTACTGATCTGTGGGTTCGTACAAATCTGGAACCAACTTCTTATCTATGAGTGAATGTCTTCGCACGATGAGGTCAATGTCTTCTAAACTGATTTATCTTCAAAATCTTCTGAGAATGCATATGACCTCTTCCCCTTCCCTTGCACCTTAATGCTGTCACAGGTACATGTCCGTGGGAGAGTCCTTTGGTTCTCATAGTCTGCATTCATTTGCAGAATTCCTACAGCATCACATAAATTCTCCTGAAGCCAGTTCCTGTTGGTCCAGCAAAAGAAAGCCTTTGAAGCCTTTGAAAGTTTTGAAGCCTTTCAAGTTAAAGTTTATGGCTTCAGAAGCAGCAGCAAGGAAGGGGGGCAGACAGAGACGTGGAGGAACTTCCAAAGATCTGCCTGAAGACCTGGCAGAAATGTATAAAACAGATCCTGAAGAGAATTATGGGCAGCGCAAGTCCCGAATCCAATGGATTCGACGCTATTGGGCTGAACAATGGTTCAAATACCGCTTCACAACCCAAGAGTATGCTGAGAAAAGTGCCATCAAAAGTCCGTGGGGAGACATCTTATACAAGAACCTTGTACCCAGGACCAGAGATGAAGCTATTGCCCAAAGCTTCTATCCATGCATGGTTCGTGGGCCACAGCCTGATGATGCACATCCGTCGTCACTACTCTGGTGTCGTGACGACAATCTGTTCAAGCGCAACTTCCAGTTTGCCCAACAATCAGCGAAGCAGAACAAGAAGAAATTTGGGTTAGACTTCAACCCTGGTCCCTCAGCTCCAAGGGCAGATGGCACACGCTACGCAGAACCCAATATCATCGGTCCGTATGCCAACCTTGAGGGCCTCATCACCCGCATATTAGTACAAGGGACTGCCATGAATGACCCTCCAGCTGACTCTGAGTCTGATGAAGCTCCTGCTGTACCGAAGCCAAAGCAGTCGAAGAAGCCAAAAGCTTCAAAGCCGGCCCCTTCACCAAAAATCTCAAGGGCGAAGCCATTGGCAACTGCACCTCCTGAAGACAGTGTGTAGTCTGAAGACGTATCCCGCGTCTCCAAGCCCCAGAAGGCCAAGATGCCTCAACCACACACCGGCAAAGAGCTCACAGCTGCTGCCATTCTGCGCAGCGAAGCCATTGATCTGTCAAGTGATGAAGATCTTGGAGATGACGCTCTCGAGCAGCTCATCAAGAGCAAAGAAGAAGCTGAAATCTTCAACAATTTGCCTCTCTTTGATGTCGCCATCATCCACAACTTCATCGACGAATGGTTTGCCACACCAAACATCAGCTTCGAAGATCTGCAGCTGCCCGTTGGCCTCAGCGTAGCCTTCCAAGGCGCTATTGCTTCAGAACTTGCAATTGCCCAGCGCATTGTTGAACTGAAGCAGAAAATTGATCATGAAAAGGCTCAGTTCAAGAAGAATATGGCCAAGCTCAGCGTGCAAGAGGTGAAGAGCTTCAAGAACATGTTGCATGAGCTTAAGGAAAACTTTCTGAAGAAGCGTGCAGAAGCTCAGGGTTCACGTGAGCGGATGAAGTCTCTGGCTGAAAGATGTGTGCAAGCCTACAATGAGGCTGAGAAGCGCAAGGCACTTGGGCGTCCTGGCATTGACCCCAAGATGGCCGCAAATAAAAAGAAGAAGACTGTTCCAGCTGAACCAGAGGCACCAAGGCAGGAAGCAGTTCCGATTGTCTTCCCAACTACAACGACTGGCTCGAAGCCAAAGAGCCGGTCAACAGCTTCAGAGCTCAAGAAGACAAGAACTGCTGAGGCTGAAGCCAGGAAGAGGAAAAGCTCTGAAGCCTCTCCTACTGCCCCCAGCAAGAAGAAGCAAAAGATCAAGAAATCTCGGGCTGCTCCCACAGAGCCCTTGATAGTTGAACCTATCTCTATGGTTCACCCCAACGCAGAACGACAACTAACAGTTCATGAGCCTGCTTCCACAGAGGCTCCTGAAGCTGAAGACATACCAGCAGCCGACCCCATTGCTGCTGAAGACATTGGTCATCAGGACAATGTACAAGATGATGTAGCCCTTCCTCAGTATGAACAAAGCGAACTCATCAGCATTGGTCGTCCTCTGACGCCAATTGCACAAGATGCATCATGGGCGGATCGCCCTCAATAGGAAGAAGACAATGAGGCCTAGCCCACTCCAACCCCACAGGCATCGTCTGCATTCCGCAGGCTTCGCAAAGGTCCAAGGCCTCAAGTCTATGATGAAGACATTCTGGCTGCATCAGCCGCAGAAGAAGCACCACAAGAGCCCAATGCAATGCTCCACCAAGAAGCAGTTCTCCAGGAGAACGTGCTTGTGACTGACCCTCCAGCTAGTCAAGCGGAGGCTAAAAATATTGAGGCTGCCACAACCAACACTGAAGCCAATGTGGAGCCATCCCCACCAAAAGCTTCAGCAGACAGCGAAGCTACTGATCCAGACACTTCTGTTCCTGAGTCTGCTGCTGGTCCTCAATTTGATTACCATGTTGAGCACAGGCCTCATGTCCAGAAGCCAGTCCCAAGGCTGCCAAGGTTCCCAGGTCCTGCATCAGCACCTGGCTCCTTTGACATCAATAGCTTCAAGGCAGACAATACGTTCTTCAACAGCTCCAAGAACCCCTATTCAAGGAAAAGGATTTCATCAGATAGGTTCTGGAGCTATCCTCAGCGCAGCTACTATTCATGCATCCTATACAACCCAGGTCGCATCTTCCCGCACAAGCGCCTTGATGTTGAAGCCATTGCTGGTCTGCCCTGCTTAGAGGAAGCGTTGGATTGCTTCAAGCAAGTGGGTCTGCTGCAGTTTATAACTGATGAAGAGCATTGGAATGAAGAGCTTCTGTTGCAATTCTATGCCACCCTACACATCAAAGGATACAACAGAGATCCGAAGACTTGGGCCCTGGAGTGGATGACCGGCAATGTCCATCATGAAGCCAATGCATTCGATATCATTGAGCTCACCGGCCTGCCCACTCCTGGCGAACTCTTCGAGGAAGGCTGTCCACTACACACTGAAGCTCTTGAGAGCATATTCCAGAGGCCTGAACCAAATATGAGTCAGATGCTCTCCATGATGAAGCCATTACCCCACGATGCTCCTTATCCAACAGAGTTCTTCGTTGAAGACTTTGAGTACCTGCCCAGAACCATCTATCACATTATCCGGCGGACTCTCTGGCCTATTAAAGGGCACTCCCCAAATGCCAAGATCGAGGGTGCAATGAAGACTCTGATATTCTGTATCCTTCATGGCAAATGCTTCAACGCACAGGATTTCTTCATACGCCAACTAGCTGCATCAGGCTCAGATCTGTTTGGTTTAAAGTACTATGCTCCTTGGGTAATGAGACTGATCAAGCTTCACTCTGCGATCTCATATCAGCCCTCAGCCCGCAACCATCGGATCTTCTTGCCAGATGTGGATACCTCTGCTGAAGCTATATATCCTGAGCCTGCCAAGCAACCTTTGAGTCTTCAGAATGCAGAACACCAGAGCTTCACTCAGAACGATGAAGGTGTTGAAGCCATCTCCAGGGTGTATCCTTTGGCTGGCACTACACGTGCGCCGCACCCTGCTTCAACTGAAGCCACTGACAGTGCAACTGCTTCAAGACCCAAGAAGCGCGCTCGTGTTCTCAATAACCAAGAGCTTCTTGTGGCCCTTCATCAAAAACAAGATAGGCATCATGACTGGCTAAAGCGTCAGATGAAAAGCCTCTTGGTGGATGTTAATCGTCTTCGAAATCTTGCCACCAAGAATGCTTTTGTCACTCATGAAACTTGTCGTCGTACATGGAAAGGGCTATCAATGATGTGTACTGAAGCTGAACTTGAAGAGGATGGCTTCACTGAGCGATTCAAGTTTGACACCACACCTCCTAGAAGGGCTGTGATGCGAAACACACCATCACTTGAAGACTCTGAGTTTTCTTCATCTGCTGCCACAGTCACTGCCAGAATCATTGATGAAGAAGACGATACTACATCACCGCCACCTGCTTCAGCACCTCCAAGCTCTTCTGCACCGCCAAACACCTCCAACGACCCTGCTGCTTCTGGGAACGAATAGACACTCTATGTCTTCAAACCTTTTTGGTCCTTGCTGACAAAAGGGGGAGAAGCATATGGGTTGATAGTCTTCAAGCGGGTCCATATGGGCGGGTGCTTTATGTTTTGCTATATTTTGCTTCGTGCTTACAACTCTCGTTTTTGCTTCATTTGGCTCTTTGAGTTGTAACACTAAAACTTGATGGTCGTCTGCTACTTGTTTGCCACCCTGTTTTGCGAAGATAAATTCCGCACTTATCTCATTCTGCAGACGTCCATTTTCCATTATGCATGTCATTATCTTCATATACTTTCACATGCATAGTGGATTGTCATCATAAGCTGAAGTGGATCTCCACAAGTACAACCTGCCATGTGCATTTGCATTCCAAAAGCAAATTAACTTATATGCACATCTTCAGGGGGAGCCCTTGCAACTTATGAAGACAATTCCTTATCCTTTACAATTTCATAGACTATATTCCCCGTTGAAAACTTCAACTAGTTTGTCATCAATCACCAAAAAGGGGGAGATTGTAAGTGCATCTAGTGCCACCCCTAGTTGGTTTTGGAGTATTGACGACAAACCTAGTTGAGGGACTAATGTGTTTGTGAGAATTGCAGGATAACACAAGTAGAAGTCCCTCATTGATTCGGTTTCACTACAAGAGATGACCCCTAAAAATGTATGAAGACATTGAAGCCAAAGGTGGTATATGAAGATATTCACATTGAAGACTATGACAAAAGAAGACACGTTATGAAGCCTATGGAGCTCGAAGACTTAGATCTTTCGTAGTTCCTTTTCTTTTTGTGTTGAGTCATAGGAACCACCGTACTGTTAAGTGGGGTCCAGGAGAACCAGTCAGAATGACTGAAGTGATGCCTAAACCAAAAACCTATGTCTTCGAGTGAAGACAATGAGAGCGAATCTTGTCCAGAGCCGGACAAGTCAGCTTTGCTTGTAGCCCAAGTAAAGTTGCCATGAGAGTTTGAAATCTGAACGTTGAGACACATGTCAGTTCCTTAGTGACCCAGGGTCATTTCGGACAAATCAGGTCGGGTTGCCAAGTGGCTATAAATAGCCCACCCCTACAACCATAAACGGTTGGCTGCTCAGATTTCAGTACACGGCTTTTGTCGTTTGAGAGCAACCCACCTCGAAGCCTTTGAGAGAAAATTCCTAGCGAGGAGAAAAGCCCTAACCACCCAGAGCCAGAGAACATTGGGCATCACTTAAGTCTTCTTGTCTGTGTGATCTGAAGACTTATTACACCTGAGGACTGTGCATCCCCAGACGGTTAGGCGTCGCGTTCAGAGCATCCAAGAGACATTGTGGATTGCCAGTGAACGAAGTCTGTGAAGGTTTGGGAGTCTACCTTGAAGACTTACCAGAGTGATTGGGCGAGGACTAAGTGACCTTAGCTCAAGGAGAATACGGTGAGGACTTGGTGTCCTGAGCTGCGTGTTCAGGACTAGGTGTCCGGGACTGTGTGTCCTAAGGTTTAAATACCTAGCCGCTCCAACCAGACGTACAGTTGTCACATCAACTGGAACTGGTCCAACACATCATTGTCTTCAACGAGTCACTGGTTTCATCTTCACTTCCTTTTACTTACTGTTACTCATTGTGAAGCCATTGCATGCTTGCTATATCTTTTGTCTTCACAACGTAACTGTATGATTTGTTTGGTTTCATAACTTCTTCCTACCTGATCCTTATTACACTACAACTACTTGTCATTGTGCTTTCACTCTGTTGAATACTTGATCATGGCTTGCCTAGTGTAATCTAACTTCCACTGCATAGTGATAGGCATATCTCTACTGTTTGTCTTCATAACTTCCATGTTTTGAAGACTTTCATAAAAATCGCCTATTCACCCCCCCCCCCTCTAGTCGATATAACGCACTTTCAATATTTCTATTTCTGATGCTGAAACACAATCTGGTAATGAACCTGAAACTAGTGATAATGTTAATGATAATGTTCATGATGATGCTCAACCTAGTAATGATAATGATATAGAAATTGAACCTGTTGTTGATCTTCATAACCACAATCAAAGAATCAATGTTATGATAAGAAAGACTTTGTTGCTAGGAAACACGGTAAAGAAAGAGAACCATGGGTTCAGAAACCTATGCCTTTTCCTCCCAAACCATCCAAGAAAAAGGATGATGAGGATTTTGAGCGCTTTGCTGAAATGATTAGACCTATCTTTTTGCGTATGCGATTAACTGATATGCTTAAAATGAATCCTTATGCTAAGTACATGAAAGATATTGTTACAAATAAGAGAAAGATACCGGAAGCTGAAATTTCCACCATGCTTGCTAATTATACTTTTAAGGGTGGAATACCAAAGAAACTTGGAGGTCCCCGTGTACCAACTATACCATGCTCCACTAAAAGAAACTATGTTAAAACTGCTTTATGTGATCTTGGATCCGGTGTTAGTGTTATGCCTCTCTCTTTATATCGTAGACTTGATTTGAATAAGTTGACACCTACTGAAATATCTTTGCAAATGGCTGATAAATCAACTGCTATACCTGTCGGTATTTGTGAGGATGTGCCTGTTGTTGTTGCAAACATTACTATTTTAACGGACTTTGTTATTCTTGATATTCCCGAGGACGATAGTATGTCTATTATTCTTGGAAGACCCTTTTTGAATACTGCAAGTGCTGTTATTGATTTCACTAAAGGCAATGACACTTTTCATGTTAATGGTAATGAGCATACGGTACACTTTCTGAGGAAACAACCTCAAGTTCATAGTATCAACTCTATTGGAAAAATCCCATCGATTATATTTGGAGGTTTTGAATTTCCTCTTCCAACTGTCAAGAAGAAATATGATATTCTTATTATTGGGGATGTGCATATCCCCGTTGAGGTAACATAGTGTTATTCGAAATTTCTCCGGTTCCATGTTATTCGGAATGAGTTCGTTAACAAGACTTGATCAACCTTGTTAGTGGATTCCTTTTGATGAGCATGAGATGGATGAAACTAGAAGGCACAACCTTCTGTACCCTCCTTTTACTTTCTGTTATTTATATTAAATAAAATAAAAATAGTATTTTTCTGTCTGTTATCTGATTATCTGTGCAATATAAAAATACCCCGAAAATAAAAGTTCTCCAAATGCCCTGAAATTTAAGTATGATTTTTTTTGGAATATTTGAGAATATTTGGCACTGAGAACACAGTAGGCGGGTCATCCACCTGGCCACGAGGGTGGAGGGCGCGCCCTACCCCCTGGGCGCGCCCCCTACCTCGTGGGCCCACGGTGGTCCTCCTCCACTTATCCTTTCACACACACACTCCTTCTTCCTCCCCCAAACACGAATATGCAGCTCAAACCCGAGTCCAAGCTCATTTTGCTGCCATTTTTGATCTCCTTGCTCAAAGCACCTCTCACAAAACTTCTTGGGGAGATTGTTCCTTGGTATGTGACTCCTCCATTGGTCCAATTAGTTTTTTTTCTAGTGCTTTATTCATTGCAAATTTTTGCTGGTTAGGTGACCATGTTCTTGAGCTTGCATGTCAAATTTATATGGTCAAAAGTAGTTTTGATGCATGATATAGGCCCTAGGCACTTGCAGGAGTAGTTGCTATCAATATTATTGAGTTTGGTTTACTTTTATTTTGAAGTTACTAAAAATTTCAGAAATTTTTCAGAGGAAGAAATATGCTTAGGAAAATGTTCCAAGGTGGTTCTTCAAGGAAGCAAGGACCAAGGCTTGCAATGCGTGATGCTGATGAAGAGCCACCAAGAGATGCTCTAGTGCGTCCTTGTGAGTGGCCTTCTGAAATCTTTTTGGATCGAATGGGAATTAAGGAAGAATTTAACGCATATTTGCGTAACACTGATCTTGTGAGCTTTCAGGAAGAAACGTGCAGCCAGTATCACTATCTCACTAGTTCCTTTGTGAGGAGGTTTGAATTTTCATCTTCACGTAATTCTCCAACTGTCCTGTTTGATCTTTATGAAAATTCTTACACTATGGACTTAGAGGATTTTACCACTGCTTGCAAACTTCCACAATGGGGTAGTATCAGGGATCCTCACAAATCTGAATTTAGAGATTTTCTTACTAGTATAACTGTGGGAGAATCTAGAGATATAACACAAGCTACCATAGGGAGCATTCACTTTCCTGTTATACATTATTTTGCTCTCTTTATAGGTAGATGCATTAATGGTAAAGATGAGGCATGTCACATGTGTGTCCCTGACCTCAGTATTCTTAGGAGTGTTGTGTTAGGAGACAAATCTTATAATTTGGGAGCCATTGTTGCACGTAGGTTGCATCTTAATAGATTTAATGGAGATTTCTTTGGTGGAATTTATGCAACCCGCATAGATAATTTTCTTGGTATAGCCATACGTGAAGATGATATTGAACTACCTCCTGCTTACCTAGACTTTAATGCTATGGTTCACCATCAGTTTGTCGAGAGGAATGAATCACCCCTCCAGTATCGTTTAATCTTTGACAGACGTCGTGTTGTCCATATTACTCTCCCGCTCCTGCCTTCTATGATTATCAGGCAAAAGGAAGATATGTTATTACTAGAGAGGAGGCAGATGAGTACGAGAGGAGGGCAGAGGCCGCTCGTCGCCACGCTGCAGCTAAGGAGGCGATAGCTGCTGCATCTCAGTACGACCCCAACTTTTACTATGGATATCCGCCAGGCCAGCCGTGGCCATAGACTAACTTAGGCCAAAAGCCTAAGCTTGGGGGAGTACGTATTTCTCATCGACATTACATTTATGTTCACACACTCATTGCTAGATGTCGGTGCTCATACTTTTTCATTGTATCATCCATGCTAGTTTATTTCCCTTTTTATGCTTTCTTCTTGTGTGTTTGATAAACCTTAAGAAAAACCAAAAAAATTAGTTGTAGCATTTAATTAGTTTACTTTCCATGCTTGTAGTAGAATTAAAAAGAAAACCCAAAAAGATTTCCTGTTCTTCTTTTACTTGTTGGGAGCTTTCCCGTGTAAATAGTTTTATTTCTTTTCTTTTCTTTGGGGGTCGATAGGAGAAGACCATAATTAAATTGTTGAAGTGGCTCTTATATGCATTATTGTTGACCTGACAAAAGAGCCCATATTGCCTTGTCTTCTCCTGTTTATTGAATGCTTGCAGATTCCATCTTAGTCCAATGCACGTGCACTATTATTATTATCTACATCGTTCAGTCATGCAAGTGAAAGGCAATAATGATGATTATTTGATGAACTTATTGAGATGAGAAAAGCTGGTATGAACTCGACCTCTCTTGTTTTTGTAAATATGATTAGTTCATCGTTCCTGATTCAGCCTATTATGAATAAACATGTTTGCAATGACAACTAGAGATCATAGTTCTTGTGTCATGCTTGATTAGCTAGGAGCTTATAATGGTTTACCTTGCGTGCCAACATGCTATTAAAATGGTTGTGATGTGGTATGATAGGGTGGTATCCTCCTCTGAATGATTTAAGTGACTTGACTTGGCGCATGTTCATGCATGTAGTTGAAACAAAATCAACATAGCCTTCACGATATTTATGTTCATGGTGGATTATATCCTACTCATGCTTGCATTCAGTGTTGATTAATTTTAATGCATGTTCATGAATGTTGTCGCTCTCTAGCTGGTCACTTCCCAATCTTTTGCTAGCCTTCACCTGTACTAAGCGGGAATACTGCTTGTGCATCCAACTCCATAAACCCCAAAGTTATTCCATATGAGTCCACCATACCTACCTATATATGGTATCTACCTGCCGTTCCAAGTAAATTTGTATATGCCAAACTCTAAATCTTCAAATAAATATCCTGTTTTGTACGCTCGAATAGCTCATGTATCAACTAGGGTTGTCTGTATCTTCCATGTTAGGCGGGTTATTCTCAAGAGGAGTGGACTCCGCTCCTCACTCACGAGAAAGTGGCCGGTCACCGGGCTGCCCAGTCCCATGCTTTATGCAAATCAAATCAAAATAATCGCAAACAAAACTCCCCCTGGTACTCTTGTTAGTTGGAGGCACTCATTGTTTCGAGCAAGCCATGGATTGATGCTTGTTGGCGGAAGGGGGAGTATAAACTTTACCATTCTGTTTGGGAACCGCCTATAATGTGTGTAGCATGGAAGATATCGCCATCTCTTGGTTGTTATGTTGACCATGAAAGTATACCGCTCAAAATATTATTCACCTCTATTTCAGAACCGAGCTCTGGCACCTCTACAAATCCCTGCTTCCCTCTGCGAAGGGCCTATCTATTTACTTTCATGCTGAGTCATCATCCTCTTATTGAAAAGCACCAGTTGGAGAGCACCACTGTCATTTGCATTCATTACTGTTAGTTTACATTGAGTATGACTTGACTGGATCTCTTTTACCATGAATTACAATGTCTAGTCAGTCCTTGATCTTAAAGGTGCTCTGCATTTATGTTTTGCGGTCTCAGAAAGGGCTAGCGAGATACCATCTTGTTATATCATATAATGATTGTTTTGAGAAAGTGTTGTCATCTGAGATTTATTATTATTGCTCGCTAGTTGATTATGCCATTGATACGAGTAAACATGAGACCTAAGCGTTATTGTGAATGTGGTTAGTCATAATCTTTGCTGAAAACTTGAATGCTGGCTTTACATATTTACAACAACAAGAGCAAACAGAGTTTGTAAAAGTTTTTCTTTATCACTTTCAGTTTATCAACTGAATTGCTTGAGGACAAGCAAGGGTTTAAGCTTGGGGGAGTTGATACGTCTCCATCGTATATACTTTTCCATACACTTTTGCCCTTGTTTTGGACTCTAACTTGCATGATTTGAATGGAACTAACCCGGACCGGCGCTGTTTTCAGCAGAATTACCATGGTGTTATTTATGTGCAGAAACAAAAGTTCTCGGAATGACCTGAAACTTCACGGAACAACTTTTCGGAAATAATAAAAAATCCTTGCAAAATATGGAGGCCAGGGGCCCACCACCTGTCCACGAGGGTGGGGGCGCGCCTGCCCCCCTAGAGCGCACCCCCCTACCTCGTGGGCCCCCTGGAGCTCCTCCGACCTCAACTCTAACTCTATATATTTGGTTTCGGGGAGAAAAAAATTAGAGAGAAGAATTCATCGCGTTTTACGATACGGAGCCGCCGCCAAGCCCTAAAACCTCTCGGGAGGGCTGATATGGAGTCCGTTCGGGGCTCCGGGGAGGGGAATCTGTCACCATCGTCATCATCAACCATCCTCCATCACCAATTTCATGATGCTCACCGCCGTGCGTGAGTAATTCCATCGTAGGCTTGCTGGACAGTGATGGGTTGGATGGGATCTATCATGTAATCGAGTTAGTTTTGTTAGGGTTTGATCCCTAGTATCCACTATGTTCTGAGATTGATGTTGCTATGACTTTGCTATGCTTAATGCTTGTCACTAGGGCCCGAGTGCCATGATTTCATATCTGAACCTATTATGTCTTCATCAATATATGAGAGTTCTTGATCCTATCTTGCAAGTCTATAGTCACCTATTATGTGTTATGATCTGTTAACCCCGAAGTGACAATAATCGGGATACTTACCGGTGATGACCGTAGTTTGAGGAGTTCATGTATTCACTATGTGTTAATGCTTTGTTCCGGTACTCTATTAAAAGGAGGCCTTAATATCCCTTAGTTTCCGTTTGGACCCGCTGCCACCGGAGGGTAACACAAAAGATGTCATGCAAGTTCTTTTCCATAAGCACGTATGACTATATTCGGAATACATGCCTACATTACATTGATGAACTAGAGCTAGTTCTGTGTCACCCTAGGTTATGATTGTTACATGATGAACCGCATCCGGCATAATTCTCTATCACCGATCCATTGCTTACGAGCTTTTCCATATATTGTTCTTCGCTTATTTACTTTTCCGTTGCCATTGCTATCATCACTACAAAATACCAAAAACATTACTTTTGATATCATTACCTTTTGCTACCGTTACCACTACTATCATATTACTTTGCTGCAGATATTAAGTTTCCAGGTGTGGTTGAATTGACAACTCAGCTGCTAATACTTGAGAATATTCTTTGGCTCCCCTTGTGTCGAATCAATAAATTTGGGTTGAATACTCTACCCTCGAAAATTGTTGCGATCCCCTATACTTGTGGGTTATCAACGGACGCTGATAGTAGTGTTACTATCTACAAAGCTCGAATTGTCGCAAAAATGTTTTCGACAAGTTCAAGGTGTTGACTACTATGAGAGTTTCTCACTCGTATCGATGCTTAAAAGTCTGTTCGAATCATGTTAGCAGTTGCCGCATTTTATGAAATCTGGCAAATGGATGTCAAACTGCATTCCTTAATGGATTTCTTAAAAGAAGAGTTGTATATGATGCGACCAGAAGGTTTTGTCGATCCTAAAGGTGCTAACAAAGTGAGCAAGCTCCAGAGATCCATCTATGGACTGGTGCAAGCTTCTCGGAGTTGGAATATATGCTTTGATAAAGTGATCAAAGCATATGGTTTTATACAGACTTGTGGTGAAGCCTGTATTTACAAGAAAGTGAGTGGGAGCACTAAAACATTTCTGATAAGTATATGTGAATGACATATTGTTGATCAGAAATAATGTAGAATTTTCTGGAAAGCATAAAGGAATGTTTGAAAAGAGTTTTCCAAAGAAAGACCTTGATGAAGCTACTTACATATTGAGCATCAAGATCTATAGAGATAGATCAAGACGCTTGATATATTTTCAATGAGTACATACCTTGACAAGATTTTGAAATAGTTCAAAATGGAAAGGTCAAAGAAGGAGTTCTTGCCTGTGTTGCAAGGTGTGAAGTTGAGTAAAGACTCAAAACGCAACCACGGCAGAAAATAGAAAGAGAATGAAAAGTCATTCTCTATGCCTCAGTCATAGGTTCTATAAAGTATGCTATGATGTGTACCAGACCTATTGTGAACCTCACCATAAGTTTGGCAATAGGGTACAATAGTGATCCAGGAGTGGATCACTGGACAACGGTCAAAAATATCCTTAGTGGAATAAGGAAATATTTCTCGGTTATGGAGGTGACAAAGAGTTCGTCGTAAAGAGTTACGTCGATGCAAGCTTTGACACCAATCTGGATGACTCTAAGTCTCGATGTAGGTACATATCGAAAGTGGGAGCAATTAGCTAGAGTAGCTCCGTGCAAAGCATTGTAAACGTAGAAAATTTGCAAAATACATACGGCTCTGAATGTGGCAGACCCGTTGACTAAATTTCTCTCACAAGCAAAAGATTATCACTCTTTGGGTGTTAATCACATAGCGATGTGAACTAGATTATTGACTCTAGTAAACCCTATGGGTGTTAGTCACATGGAGATGTGAACTAATCACATAAAGATGTGAACTATTGGTGTTAAATCACATGACGATGTGAACTAGATTATTAACTCTAGTGCAAATGGGAGACTAAAGAAATATGCCCTAGAGGCAATAATAAAGTTCTTATTTATATTTCCTTATATCATGATAAATGTTTATTATTCATGCTATAATTGTATTGACCGGAAACTTAGTACATGTGTGAATACATAGACAAACAGAGTGTCACTAGTTTGCCTCTACTTGACTAGCTCGTTGAATCAATGATGGTTATGTTTCCTAACCATAGACATGAGTTGTCATTTGATTAATAGGATCACATCATTAGAGAATGATGTGATTGACTTGACCCATCCGTTAGCTTAGCATGATGATCGTTTAGTTTGTTGCTATTGCTTTATCCATAACTATACATGTTCCTATGACTATGAGATCATACAACTCCCGAATACCGGAGGAACACTTTGTGTGCTACCAAACGTCACAACGTAACTGGGTGATTATAAAGGTGCTCTACAGGTGTCTCTGATGGTGTTTGTTGAGTTGGCATGGATCAAGATTAGGATTTGTCACTCCGATTGTCCGAGAGGTATCTCTGGGCCCTCTCGGTAATGCACATCACTATAAGCCTTGCAAGCATTGTGACTAATGAGTTAGTTGCGGGATGATGCATTATAGAGCGAGTAAAGAGTGATACGTCCATTTTGCATCATGCTTTTATATCGATATTTATTGCATTATGGGCTGTTATTACACATTATGTCATAATACCTATGCCTATTCTCTCTTATTTTACAAGGTTTACATGAAGAGGGGGAATGCCGACAGCTGGAATTCTAGGGTGGAAAAGGAGCAAATATTAGAGACCTATTCTACACATCTCTAAAAGTCCTAAAACTCCACGGGAGCACTTTTCAGAATATATAAAAAATATTGGGCGCAAGAAGTACCAGAGGGGGGCCACCCACCAGCCACGAGGGTGGGGGACGCACCCCCTGCCTCGTGGGCCCCCTGGTGGCCCTCCGATGCCCATCTTTGGCTATATGGAGTCTTTCATCGAGGAAAAAATCATAAGCAAGCTTACGGGACGAAACTCCGCCGCCACGAGGCGGAACCTTGGCGGAACCAATCTAGGGCTCCGGCAGACCTGTTCTGCCGAGGAAACTTCCCTCCGGGAGGGGGAAATCACCACCATCGTCATCACCAACGATCCTCTCATCGGGAGGGGGTCAATCTCCATCAACATCTTCACCAGCACCATCTCATCTCAAACCTTAGTTCATCTCTTGTATCCAATCTTTGTATCCAAACCTTAGATTAGTACCCGTGGGTTGCTAGTAGTGTTGATTACTCCTTGTAGTTGATGCTAGTTGGTTTACTTGGTGGAAGATCATATGTTCAGATCCATTATGCATATTAATACCCCTCTGATTATGAACATGAATATGCTTTGTGAGTACTTACGTTTGTTCCTGAGGACATGGGAGAAGTCTTACTATAAGTAGTCATGTGAATTTGGTATTCGTTCGATATTTTGATGAGATGTATGTTGTCATCCCTCTAGTGGTGTCATGTGAACGTCGACTACATGACACTTCACCATTGTTCGGGCCTAGAGGGAGGCATTGGGAAGTAATAAGTAGATGATGGGTTGCTAGAGTGACAAAAGCTTAAACCCTAGTTTATGCGTTGCTTCGTAAGGGGCTGATTTGGATCCATATGTTTCATGCTATGGTTAGGTTTACCTTAATACTTTTGTTGTAGTTGCGGATGCTTGCAATGGGGGTTAATCATAAGTGGGATGCTTGTCCAAGTCAGGACAACACCCAAGCACCGGTCCACCCACATATCAAATTATCAAAGTACCGAACGCGAATCATATGAACGTGATGAAAACTAGCTTGACGATAATTCCCATGTGTCCTCGGGAGCGCTTTCCTTCGTATAAGAGTTTGTACAGGCTTGTACTTTGCTACAAAAAGGATTGGGCCATCTTTCTGCACCTTATTTACTTTTATTACTTGTTGCTCGTTACAATTTATATTATCACAAAACTACCTGTTACCGATAATTTCAGTGCTTGTAGAGAATACCTTGCTGAAAACCGCTTATCATTTCCTTCTGCTCCTCGTTGGGTTCGACACTCTTACTTATCGGAAAGGAGGAGTAGATGGTGTTATTAGACGTTACTTTTGGGATGACCCACATCTTTATAAAGAAGGAGTAGATGGTGTTATTAGATGTTGTGTACTTGAGCATGAACAGGAACAGATCCTATGCAAGTGTCACTCTGAAGCCTATGGAGGACACCATGCTGGAGATAGAACTGCACATAAGGTATTGCAATCCGGTTTTTATTGGCCTACTCTCTTCAAGGATGCCTGTAAGTTTGTCTTGTCTTGTGATGAATGTCAAAGAATTGGTAATATTAGTAGACGTCAAGAAATTCCTATGAATTATTCACTTGTTATTAAACCATTTGATGTTTGGGGATTTGATTATATGGGACCGTTTCCTTTCTCTAATGGGTATACACATATTTTAGTTGTTGTTGATTCTGTTACTAAGTGGGTAGAAGCTATTCCAACTAGTAGTGTTGATCATAACACCTCTATTAAGATGCTTAAAGAAGTTATTTTCCCGATGTTTGGAGTCCCTAGATATTTAATTACTGATGGTGGTTCACACTTTATTCATGGTGCCTTCCGTAAAATGCTCGCTAAGTATGATGTTAATCATAGAATTGCATCTCCTTATCACCCACAGTCTAGTGGTCAAGTAGAATTGAGTAATAGAGAGCTCACATTAATTTTGCAAAAGACCATTAATAGATCTAAAAAGAATTGGTCCAAGAAACTTGATGATGCATTATGGGCTTATAGAACTGCATATAAAAATCCTATGGGTATGTCTCCTTATAAAATGGTTTATGGTAAAGCTTGTCACTTACCTCTCGAACTAGAACATAAGGCATATTGGGCTATCAAAGATCTCAACTATGATTTCAAACTTGCCGGTGAGAAGAGGTTATTTGACATTAGCTCACTTGATGAATGGAGAACCCAAGCCTATGAAAATGCCAAGTTGTTTAAAGAAAAAGTTAAAAGATGGCATGATAAAAGGATACAAAAGCGTGAGTTCAATGTAGGTGATTATGCATTGCTGTACAACTCTCGTGTAAGATTTTTTGCAGGCAAACTTCTCTCTAAATGGGAAGGTCCTTACGTTATCAAGGAGGTCTATTGTTCCGGTGCCATAAAAATCAACAACTTCGAAGGCACCAATCCGAAGGTGGTGAACGGTCAAAGAATCAAACATTATATCTCAGGTAATCCCATAAATGTTGAAACTAATATTATTGAAACCGTAACCCCGGAGGAATTCATAAGGGACACTTTCTAGAACGTTTCAGACTCCGGAAAGGAATAGGTATGTGGTACGGTAAGTAAAAAGACTCCAAAACAGTTCTAATGGCAATATTTCTCTGTTTTGGAATATATATATAAATAGGAAAATAAAAAGCAGACCGGAAAGGACACGGGGTTTCCACGAGGGTGGAGGGCGCGCCCTACCCCCTGGGCACGCCCCCCTGCCTCGTGGGCACCTTGTGTGCTCTCCGGACTCCGTTTTCTTGCACGATACTTCTTTTAGTCGGTAAAAATTCATTATATAATCTCTCGAAGGTTTTGACCTCCGTATCACGCAAATATCTCCTGTCTTTGTTTCGAGCTGTTTTTCTGACAGATCTAGATCGCCATGGCATCTTCAAGTGCCCCCAAGGGCAAGTTCTTCGAGAAGGTCATCAACCCCTACCTCACGGAGGTGCTGCAACACCCTCAAACCATTGAGATGCGTGAGGGGTTGTTGCACATCCGTGATGTGGAGGAACCAAGGAGGACCGGAAGCGTGGAGACAAGGCTCGAGGCGATGGAGCAACAAGTTTTCAAGTGTCAGGAGATGGTGGAGCATGGACTCGACTCCAATCACATAATGATCACGGAGTTCACGAACAACCACAAGCTGGACGCCAAGGACATTGGGGAGGCCATCTTCAAGCTTCATGAGAAAATCGAGCGCCTCCAAGCCCAGATCTATGACCTGCAAAACCAAAACTGTGAGTATGAATTTAGATTTAAGAGGATGAGTTTGGCTGCATATTTGAGGATTCCGGAGACTCGATCATCCTTCTATGATGGTGAGCCTATGCCTTGGAAGATGGACGACAAGCCTACATCATCAACAACTACTTCATCACCACCTCCGAGGAAGGAAACATAAACACATGGGTATGTGCACTCCCCTTGGCAACTGCCAAGCTTGGGGGAGTGCCCAGGTATCGTATCACCATCACTTTTATCTTTACCGTTTTCTTAGTTTGATCCTTTTGATAATATCTTGATCTAGTAGAATAAAGTTTAATATGATTTAGTTGTGAGTTTTTCTTTATGATCCTTCTATGTAATCGAGTCCATGAGCTATATATAATAAAGATTAGTGTTGAGTCAAGGGCTTGATTATTTTGTTATGATCTTGAGGAAATAAAATAGAAGAGAAGAAATAAAAAAAGAAATAAAGAGATCATATGGATCTTATGGAGAGTAATGAGCTCACATATAAAGAGTATGATGAGTAAAAGTTGTTGAGAGTTGACAAACACAGTTTTGGTCATCGTTGCAATTAATAGGAAGTAATAAAGAAAGAGAGGTTCACATATAAATATACTATCTTGGACATCTTTTATGATTGTGAGCACTCATTAAAGTATGACATGCTAAAGAGTTGAGTTGGACAAGGAAGACAACGTAATGGGTTATGTTTTCTTACATCTGAGATAAATTATATTGTCATGGATCATCCAACATGTTGATCTTGCCTTTCCCTCTCATGCTAGCCAATTTCCTTGCACTAAGTAGATATACTACTTGTGCTTCCAAATATCCCTAAACCCAGTTTTGCCATGAGAGTCCACCATACCTACCTATGGATTGAGTAAGATCCTTCATGTAAGTTGTCATCGGTGCATGCAATAAAAAATTACCTTCTAAATATGTATGACTTATTAATGTGGAGAAAATAAGCTTTATACGATCTTGTGATGTGGAAGAAATAAAAGCGACGGACTGCATAATAAAGGTCCATATCACAAGTGGCAATATAAAATGACATTCTTTTGCATTAAGATTTTGTGCATCCAACCATAAAAGCGCATGACAGCCTCTGCTTCCCTCTGTGAAGGGCCTATCTTTTACTTGTATCTTCTACCTTATATAAGAGTCTTGGTGATATTCACCATTCCTTTTTACATTTTATCCTTTGGCAAGCACAATGTGTTGGAAAGATCCAGATACATATAGCTAATTGGATGTGGGTTTGCATGAACAATTATTGTTGACATTACCCTTGTGGTAAAAAGTTGGGAGGCAAAACTATAAGCCCCTATCTTTCTCTGTGTCCGATTAAAACTCCATACCCATAAGTATTGCGTGAGTGTTAGCAATTGTGAAAGACTAAATGATAGTTGAGTATGTGGACTTGCTGAAAAGCTCTTATATTGACTCTTTCTTATGTTATGATAAATTGCAATTGCCTCAGTGACTGAGATTAGAGTTTGTTGGTTCTCAATGAAGTTTATGATTCATACTTGAAATTGTGATTGAATTGTTACTTTAGCATAAGAGATCATATGACAATATATATATATATGTTGCTGTTCTAAGAATGATCATGATGCCCTCATGTCCGTATTTTATTTTTATCGACACCTCTATCTCTAAACATGTGCACATATTTTCCGATTTCGGCTTCGCTTGAGGACAAGCAAGGTCTAAGCTTGGGGGAGCTGATACGTCCATTTTGCATCATGCTTTTCTATCGATATTTATTGCATTATGGGATGTTATTACACATTATGTCACAATACTTATGCCTATTCTCTCTTATTTTACAAGGTTTACATGAAGAGGGGGAATGCCAACAGCTGGAATTCTAGGCTGGAAAAGGAGCAAATATTAGAGACCTATTCTGCACATCTCCAAAATTCCTGAAACTCCACAGGAGCACTTTTTAGAATATATTAAAAAATTTGGGCGCAAGAAGTACCAGAGGGGGGCCACCCACCAGCCATGAGGGTGGGGGCGCGCCCTACCCCCCTGGGCGCGCCCCTGCCTCATGGGCCCCCTGGTGGCCCTCCGATGCCCATCTTTGGCTATATGGAGTCTTTCGTCGAGGAAAAAGTCATAAGCAAGCTTACGGTACGAAACTCCACCGCCACGAGGCGGAACCTTGGCGGAACCAATCTAGGGCTCCGGCAGAGCTGTTCTGCCGGGGAAACTTCCCTCCGGGGGGGAATCATCACCATCGTCATCACCAACGATCCTCTCATCGGGAGGGGGTCAATATCCATCAACATCTTCACCAGCACCATCTCATCTCAAACCTTAGTTCATCTCTTGTATCCAAACCTCATATTGGTACCTGTTGGTTGCTAGTAGTGTTGATTACTCCTTGTAGTTGATGCTAGTTGGTTTACTTGGTGGAAGATCATATGTTCAGATCCATTATGCATATTAATACCCCTCTGATTATGAACATGAATATGCTTTGTGAGTACTTACGTTTGTTCCTGAGGACATGGGAGAAGTCTTACTATAAGTAGTCATGTGAATTTGGTATTCGTTCGATATTTTGATGAGATGTATGTTGTCATCCCTCTAGTGGTGTCATGTGAACGTCGACTACATGACACTTCACCATTGTTCGGGCCTAGAGGGAGGCATTGGGAAGTAATAAGTAGATGATGGGTTGCTAGAGTGACAAAAGCTTAAACCCTAGTTTATGCGTTGCTTCGTAAGGGGCTGATTTGGATCCATATGTTTCATGCTATGGTTAGGTTTACCTTAATACTTCTGTTGTAGTTGCGGATGCTTCAATGGGGGTTAATCATAAGTGGGATGCTTGTCCAAGTCAGGACAGCACCCAAGCACCGGTCCACCCACATATCAAATTATCAAAGTACCGAACGCGAATCATATGAACGTGATGAAAACTAGCTTGACGATAATTCCCATGTGTCCTCGGGAGCGCTTTCCTTCGTATAAGAGTTTGTACAGGCTTGTACTTTGCTACAAAAAGGATTGGGCCATCTTTCTGCACCTTATTTACTTTTATTACTTGTTGCTCGTTACAATTTATATTATCACAAAACTACCTGTTACCGATAATTTCAGTGCTTGTAGAGAATTCCTTGCTGAAAACCGCTTATCATTTCCTTCTGCTCCTCGTTGGGTTCGACACTCTTACTTATCGAAAAGGAGGAGTAGATGGTGTTATTAGATGTTACTTTTGGGATGACCCACATCTTTATAAAGAAGGAGTAGATGGTGTTATTAGATGTTGTGTACTTGAACATGAACAGGAACAGATCCTATGCAAGTGTCACTCTGAAGCCTATGGAGGACACCATGCTGGAGATAGAACTGCACATAAGGTATTGCAATCCGGTTTTTATTGGCCTACTCTCTTCAAGGATGCCTGTAAGTTTGTCTTGTCTTGTGATGAATGTCAAAGAATTGGTAATATTAGTAGACGTCAAGAAATTCCTATGAATTATTCACTTGTTATTAAACCATTTGATGTTTGGGGATTTGATTATATGGGACCGTTTCCTTTCTCTAATGGGTATACACATATTTTAGTTGTTGTTGATTATGTTACTAAGTGGGTAGAAGCTATTCCAACTAGTAGTGTTGATCATAACACCTCTATTAAGATGCTTAAAGAAGTTATTTTCCCGATGTTTGGAGTCCCTAGATATTTAATTACTGATGGTGGTTCACACTTTATTCATGGTGCCTTTCGTAAAATGCTCGCTAAGTATGATGTTAATCATAGAATTGCATCTCCTTATCACCCACAGTCTAGTGGTCAAGTAGAATTGAGTAATAGAGAGCTCACATTAATTTTGCAAAAGACCATTAATAGATCTAAAAAGAATTAGTCCAAGAAACTTGATGATGCATTATGGGCTTATAGAACTGCATATAAAAATCCTATGGGTATGTCTCCTTATAAAATGGTTTATGGTAAAGCTTGTCACTTACCTCTCGAACTAGAACATAAGGCATATTGGGCTATCAAAGATCTCAACTATGATTTCAAACTTGCCGGTGAGAAGAGGTTATTTGACATTAGCTCACTTGATGAATGGAGAACCCAAGCCTATGAAAATGCCAAGCTGTTTAAAGAAAAAGTTAAAAGATGGCATGATAAAAGGATACAAAAGCGTGAGTTCAATGTAGGTGATTATGCATTGCTGTACAACTCTCGTGTAAGATTTTTTGCAGGCAAACTTCTCTCTAAATGGGAAGGTCCTTACGTTATCAAGGAGGTCTATTGTTCCGGTGCCATAAAAATCAACAACTTCGAAGGCACCAATCCGAAGGTGGTGAACGGTCAAAGAATCAAACATTATATCTCAGGTAATCCCATAAATGTTGAAACTAATATTATTGAAACCGTAACCCCGGAGGAATTCATAAGGGACACTTTCTAGAACGTTTCAGACTCCGGAAAGGAATAGGTATGTGGTACGGTAAGTAAAAAGACTCCAAAACAGTTCTAATGGCAATATTTCTCTGTTTTGGAATATATATATAAATAGGAAAATAAAAAGCAGACCGGAAAGGACACGGGGTTTCCACGAGGGTGGAGGGCGCGCCCTACCCCCTTGGCACGCCCCCCTGCCTCGTGGGCACCTTGTGTGCTCTCCGGACTCCGTTTTCTTGCACGATACTTCTTTTAGTCGGTAAAAATTTATTATATAATCTCTCGAAGGTTTTGACCTCCGTATCACGCAAATATCTCCTGTCTTTGTTTCGAGCTGTTTTTCTGACAGATCTAGATCGCCATGGCATCTTCATGTGCTCCCAAGGGCAAGTTCTTCGAGAAGGTCATCAACCCCTACCTCACGGAGGTGCTGCAACACCCTCAAACCATTGAGATGCGTGAGGGGTTGTTGCACATCCGCGATGTGGAGGAACCAAGGAGGACCGGAAGCGTGGAGACAAGGCTCGAGGCGATGGAGCAACAAGTTTTCAAGTGTCAGGAGATGGTGGAGCGTGGACTCGACTCCAATCACATAATGATCACGGAGTTCACGAACAACCACAAGCTGGACGCCAAGGACATTGGGGAGGCCATCTTCAAGCTTCATGAGAAAATCGAGCGCCTCCAAGCCCAGATCTATGACCTGCAAAACCAAAACTGTGAGTATGAATTTAGATTTAAGAGGATGAGTTTGGCTGCATATTTGAGGATTCCGGAGACTCGATCATCCTTCTATGATGGTGAGCCTATGCCTTGGAAGATGGACGACAAGCCTACATCATCAACAACTACTTCATCACCACCTCCGAGGAAGGAAACATAAACACATGGGTATGTGCACTCCCCTTGGCAACTGCCAAGCTTGGGGGAGTGCCCAGGTATCGTATCACCATCACTTTTATCTTTACCGTTTTCTTAGTTTGATCCTTTTGATAATATCTTGATCTAGTAGAATAAAGTTTTAGTATGATTTAGTTGTGAGTTTTTCTTTATGATCCTTCTATGTAATCGAGTCCGTGAGCTATATATAATAAAGATTAGTGTTGAGTCAAGGGCTTGATTATTTTGTTATGATCTTGAGGAAATAAAATAGAAGAGAAGAAATAAAAAAAGAAATAAAGAGATCATATGGATCTTATGGAGAGTAATGAGCTCACATATAAAGAGTATGATGAGTAAAAGTTGTTGAGAGTTGACAAACACAGTTTTGGTCATCGTTGCAATTAATAGGAAGTAATAAAGAAAGAGAGGTTCACATATAAATATACTATCTTGGACATCTTTTATGATTGTGAGCACTCATTAAAGTATGACATGCTAAAGGGTTGAGTTGGACAAGGAAGACAACGTAATGGGTTATGTTTTCTTACATCTGAGATAAATTATATTGTCATGGATCATCCAACATGTTGATCTTGCCTTTCCCTCTCATGCTAGCCAATTTCCTTGCACTAAGTAGATATACTACTTGTGCTTCCAAATATCCCTAAACCCAGTTTTGCCATGAGAGTCCACCATACCTACCTATGGATTGAGTAAGATCCTTCATGTAAGTTGTCATCGGTGCATGCAATAAAAAATTACCTTCTAAATATGTATGACTTATTAATGTGGAGAAAATAAGCTTTATACGATCTTGTGATGTGGAAGAAATAAAAGCGACGGACTGCATAATAAAGGTCCATATCACAAGTGGCAATATAAAATGACATTCTTTTGCATTAAGATTTTGTGCATCCAACCATAAAAGCGCATGACAGCCTCTGCTTCCCTCTGTGAAGGGCCTATCTTTTACTTGTATCTTCTACCTTATATAAGAGTCTTGGTGATATTCACCATTCCTTTTTACATTTTATCCTTTGGCAAGCACAATGTGTTGGAAAGATCCAGATACATATAGCTAATTGGATGTGGGTTTGCATGAACAATTATTGTTGACATTACCCTTGTGGTAAAAAGTTGGGAGGCAAAACTATAAGCCCCTATCTTTCTCTGTGTCCGATTAAAACTCCATACCCATAAGTATTGCGTGAGTGTTAGCAATTGTGAAAGACTAAATGATAGTTGAGTATGTGGACTTGCTGAAAAGCTCTTATATTGACTCTTTCTTATGTTATGATAAATTGCAATTGCCTCAGTGACTGAGATTAGAGTTTGTTGGTTCTCAATGAAGTTTATGATTCATACTTGAAATTGTGATTGAATTGTTACTTTAGCATAAGAGATCATATGACAATATATATATATATGTTGCTGTTCTAAGAATGATCATGATGCCCTCATGTCCGTATTTTATTTTTATCGACACCTCTATCTCTAAACATGTGCACATATTTTCCGATTTCGGCTTCGCTTGAGGACAAGCAAGGTCTAAGCTTGGGGGAGCTGATACGTCCATTTTGCATCATGCTTTTCTATCGATATTTATTGCATTATGGGATGTTATTACACATTATGTCACAATACTTATGCCTATTCTCTCTTATTTTACAAGGTTTACATGAAGAGGGGGAATGCCAACAGCTGGAATTCTAGGCTGGAAAAGGAGCAAATATTAGAGACCTATTCTGCACATCTCCAAAATTCCTGAAACTCCACAGGAGCACTTTTTAGAATATATTAAAAAATTTGGGCGCAAGAAGTACCAGAGGGGGGCCACCCACCAGCCATGAGGGTGGGGGCGCGCCCTACCCCCCTGGGCGCGCCCCTGCCTCATGGGCCCCCTGGTGGCCCTCCGATGCCCATCTTTGGCTATATGGAGTCTTTCGTCGAGGAAAAAGTCATAAGCAAGCTTACGGTACGAAACTCCACCGCCACGAGGCGGAACCTTGGCGGAACCAATCTAGGGCTCCGGCAGAGCTGTTCTGCCGGGGAAACTTCCCTCCGGGGGGGGGGGAATCATCACCATCGTCATCACCAACGATCCTCTCATTGGGAGGGGGTCAATATCCATCAACATCTTCATCAGCACCATCTCATCTCAAACCTTAGTTCATCTCTTGTATCCAAACCTCATATTGGTACCTGTTGGTTGCTAGTAGTGTTGATTACTCCTTGTAGTTGATGCTAGTTGGTTTACTTGGTGGAAGATCATATGTTTAGAACCATTATGCATATTAATACCCCTCTGATTATGAACATGAATATGCTTTGTGAGTAGTTACATTTGTTCCTGAGGACATGGGGGAAGTCTTACTATAAGTAGTCATGTGAATTTGGTATTCGTTCGATATTTTGATGAGATGTATGTTGTCATCCCTCTAGTGGTGTCATGTGAACGTTGACTACATGACACTTCACCATTGTTCGGGCCTAGAGGGAGGCATTGGGAAGTAATAAGTAGATGATGGGTTGCTAGGGTGACATAAGCTTAAACCCTAGTTTATGTGTTGCTTCGTAAGGGGCTGATTTGGATCCATATGTTTCATGCTATGGTTAGGTTTACCTTAATACTTCTGTTGTAGTTGCGGATGCTTGCAATGGGGGTTAATCATAAGTGGGATGCTTGTCCAAGTCAGGACAGCACCCAAGCACCAGTCCACCCACATATCAAATTATCAAAGTACCAAACGTGAATCATATGAACGTGATGAAAACTAGCTTGACGATAATTCCCATGTGTCCTCGGGAGCGCTTTCCTTCGTATAAGAGTTTGTCCAGGCTTGTCCTTTGCTACAAAAAGGATTGGGCCATCTTTCTGCACCTTATTTACTTTTATTACTTGTTGCTCGTTACAATTTATCTTAACACAAAACTATCTGTTACCGATAATTTCAATGCTTGCAGAGAATACCTTGCTGAAAATCGCTTATCATTTCCTTCTGCTCCTCGTTGGGTTCGACACTCTTACTTATTGAAAAGGCTAAGATAGATCCCTTGCACTTGTGTTTCATCAAAGAGAATTGCCGGTAACGAGATTGAACTAGGTATAAGGATACCGACGATTGAATCTCGGGCAAGTAACATACCGATGACAAAGGGAACAACATATGTTGTTATGCGGTTTGACCGATAAAGATCTTCGTAGAATATGTAGGAACCAATATGAGCGTCCAGGTTCCACTATTGGTTATTGACCAGAGACGAGTCTCGGTCATGTCTACATAGTTCTCGAACCCGTAGGGTCCGCACGCTTAAAGTTCGGTGACGATTGGTATTATGAGTTTATGTGTTTTGATGTACCGAAGGTAGTTCGGACTCCCGGATGTGATCACGGACATGGCGAGGAGTCTCGAAATGGTCGAGACGTAAAGATTGATATATTGGTCGGCTATGTTCGGACACCGGAAGTGTTCCGGATGGTTTCGGAGAAAACCGGAGTGCCAGAGGGGTTACCGAAACCCCCGGGGGAAGTATTGGGCCTTAGTGGGCCTGAGGGGAGAGAGAGGGCAGCAGCCCAGGAGGTGGCACACCCCCTCCCATAAGGAGTCGGAATTGGACTAGGAGAGGGGGCGCGACCCCTCTTTCCCTCTCCCTCTCCCTCTCTTTCCTTCCCCTTCCCCCTTCCTAGTAGGACTAGGAAAGGATGAATCCTACTCCTACTAGGAGGAGGATTCCTACTCTCCTTGGGGCGCACCAAGGCCGGCCGGCCTCCCCCCTTGCTCCTTTATATATGGGGCAGGGGGCACCTAAAGACACACAAGTTGATTGTTCCAAGCCGTGTGCGGTGCCCCCCTCCACCATAATCCACCTTGATCATATCGTAGCAGTGCTTTGGCGAAGCCCTGCATCGGTAGCAACATCATCACCGTCATCACACTGTCATGCTGACGGAACTCTCCCACAAAGCTCTGCTAGATCGGAGTTCATGGGAAGTCATCGAGCTGAACGTGTGCTGAACTCGGAGGTGCCATGCGTTCGGTGCTTGGATCGGACGGATCATGAAGGCGTACGACTACATCAACTTTGTTCTCATAACGCTTCCACTTACGGTCTACGAGGGTACATGGACGATACTCTCCCCTCTCGTTGCTATGCATCACCATGATCTTGCGTGTGCATAGGAATTTTTTTTGAAATTACTACGTTCCCCAACACCCTCATATTCGTACTCGCAGCTGACCTTCTACAAGTGGCCATCAATGATGCTTTCCACAAAAATCTTATTGAGTTTCCCTTCCCAAACCCAGACCAGAAAGACTACCTGGTAATTCAATGTGTAGACAATACAATAATCATGATGCCTGCTGATGAGCACCAAATTATCACTATCAAAGATGTTATGTCCTCGTTTGCAACCTCGATTGGCCTTCGAATAAACTTCCACAAATCAACCATAATTCTCATCAACTATGATGTTGCGGCCACAGAGAGAATTGCTGCCTTGCTGGGCTGTGTCATTGGCACCATGTCGTTCACTTACCTGGGCCTCCCTGTTGGCATTACAAAACCACCAGTGCAGGATCCGATGCCACTTATTGATACGTCTCCAACGTATCTATAATTTATGAAGTATTCATGCCATGTTTACAACAATTTTACATGGTTTTGGTATGATTTGATTAGAACTAACCCAGACTGACGATGTTTTCAGCAGAACTACCGTGGTGTCGTTTTTTGTGCAGAAATAGAAGTTCTCAGAATGGGCCGAAAATTTACGATGATTTTTATGGACCAAAAGAGACCCACGAAGCACCAAAGCTGGGCCAAAAAGTGGCCGAGGGAGCCACAAGCCTGGGGGCGCGCCCCCTGAGCTTGTGGGCCCCTCAAGCACCCCCTGGTGTGAGACCGACGCCAAAAATTCCTATAAATACCCCAAACATCAAAAAGAACCCTAGATGAGAAGTTCCGTTGCCGCAAGCCTCTGTATCCACAAACCCTAGCTAGTCATAATGCATAGTTTCAAGTGTTGTCATCCTTCAAATTAATTCCATAGGTGGCTGTCGTGGAATTGTCACGGCAGATGTCCTCGTGGAAGGACTTAGTTGTGGAGCCATTGCGACGTGATTAGCTTAAAGGGGTTAAACGGGACAAGGAACACGAGGAGTTTACACTGGTTTGGCCCCTTGCGGTGAAGATAAAAGCCTAATCCAGTTTGAGGTGGTATTGCTAGGGTTTCGATTACCGGGGAGCGAATACGCTTTGCCTGGCTTTCGATCTGTAGTTTCTTGCCCTAAGCTGTTGTTGGGTCGTCCCCTTATATACATGGGTTGACGCCCTACGGCCTACAGAGTCCCGGCCGGTTCATACAAAATGTGTCCGGCTCCGTGACTTATCTTACATGCCTTACAATACAAGTCATATATATATGGCGGTTTACACTTACGGGCCTTAAGCCGCCTTCGGGCTTGGGCCCTTTAACCAGCCTGTCTTATGAACCGCCATCTTCAATATACTCTTGGTCTTCAAGGAGATGAACCGCCATTGGGATAACCCGGCCCCTCCTGGGCGGGTCATATCCAATAGTCATATCCCCAACATTAGGCCCCAGGTTGATTTGAACTTGTTCATGTCAATCTTCAACACTTAGAAAAAATACTTCTTCATCTTCCTGTGTTATCTGTAACCCGCCATGATGTCATCTCCTGAAATTGCGGTAACCCGCCGTGACATCACCTATCATTAATATTACATACAGCCCAAATCTTTAATAAATATTTTCCTTTAATGATCCTCCGAAAATCGAGGCGCTCGCGCTGTCACATATCCATTTTCTTGTCTCCTCGGTTCTCGCCAGGCCACTTATCCTTCCAGTCCTATAAATAAGGCCACGTGTCCTCTTTCCATTCTTCCCCTTTGCCTTCTTACCTTCGTCTCTCCCCTCGCAACGCTCCTGCACGCCCGAGCTCCGCCGCCGTCGACCTTCATCCACTGCGTCAACTTCGGCCGCTGCATCACCCTGAACGAACCAGAACGTTGCGGCGCCCCTCCGCTGTCCATCAGCGTCGGTAAGCCTTCACCTTTCTTCTTGATAAATCTATCTTAGGGTTTCCTTGTTCATCGGCATTCATCACCATTCTTCCCTTTCTTGCTTAGATTCATAGTTTTGATCTGAAAAATGACACCAATCTTGTGCAGTAGCAGCTTTAGCACTAAATTTTTAATATCAGAATATATCCCCATTGCAAATAGATCTCATCTGGACATCCCCGCTTTTCGGCCACCGCCACCTTAAATTTAGATTTTATTTCATTTTTCTGAATAGCTGCAGATCCAATCTTATAGCTTCAACCTATGGAACCTGATTACCCCAACACTTAGTAGAATTTGCTCTTGTCAGATTTTGAATATCCATGCTGGTCATGGCGGCTTACATCACTGGCTTACAATTACCCATATATCATTAGGCCCCATTTAAGCCGCCATCCTGAATATATATTGCATCCTTTACTTCTGGCTTAATGAATCAATTTTAACCGGCAAAAATCTTTCTTTCCTTTAGGCTCCTTCACAATGCCACTAAAGACAACCACCTCATGCAATTGGGTTCCTTCCATTGTTACTGAAAGCACTCTCTAGGATTTTGTTAAAATCGGGTATCTGCCAGCAAAGAACGTTATGCATTATCGCGCCCCTAATCCGGATGAAGAAAGACCTCAACCGAAGGATGGTGAGGTTATTGTTTTCACTGACCATATGAACCGGGGCTTCTCACCACCCGGCTCTAATTTTTTTCAAGACATTCTGCACTTCTTTCAACTCCATCCGCAAGACATCGGACCCAATTCCGTGTCAAACATTTGCAACTTTCAAGTCTTTTGTGAAGTATACCTTCAAATGGAGCCCAGTGTTGAACTATTCTGAGAATATTTTTACTTGAACCGCCAAAACGAATTCACAAACGGACCCAGCTTGGAACTTGGTGCAATCTCAATTCAACTAAGAAGAGATGCTATTTTCCCCTATGCTTGCTTGCCGAGTCATCCCAAGGACTGGAATCAGACATGGTTTTATTGCAAGGATACCTCTCAGGCTGACGAGAATCCATTGTCGGGGTTATCGTGTCGAGTGCCTGGATCCAAAACATCTTCTTCCTGAGAAGCTTACCACTGCCAAACGCGCAAAGCTTGCCCCCATCATTGTGAAGGTTAAAGCTCTATTGGGAAACAACTTCACCGGCATTGACTTGGTTCGGTGCTGGCTCTCCTGGTGAATTATACCTTTGAGCCGCCGGCCCGACTTAATGTGTACTTACACTGGTGGTATCAAGGATCCGCTGCGCCACAGCTCTGTACGCTTGACTGACGAGGCAATCACCGAAATGACCAAGACCCTTCTGAATGAAGATTTGGAAGACTGTGGCAAAGTGGGTCTGAATCCTTTCTGCAAACTTAACCCGCCACTAGACGTAAGTCTCCAATTTTCGTATTTTTAATTCATCATTTAAACACTTTATTAACCCAGCTTTGATGACCTTTCTCAGGCTGACTCTGACTTTTGGAAGAAGAAATATGATCATGAAGCCGCCAAGAAGGCCAGGGCTGCAAAGAAAGCCGCCATGAAAAACACCAAGAGAACCTCTAAGAAAAATAAGAAGAAACCAAGCGCCTCCGGCATGTTTGATCTAGACGACACCTCTGAGTCGGAGGTAGCCCTTGACTCTCTTGGCTCCTTTTTCAATTATCTTATTGACATTGATTACTCTTAGGATGATACGGGGGCCAGCCAAGCAGTTGAAGAAGAGGTAACTATTATTCCCTCTGGCTCAGCACATTTGCCAAGATAGAAAATTCGACGAGTAACCCAGAAAGTAAGATTTTCACACCCCTTATCTCATTTGGATCCTCACTTTCTTTTGAAGCAACAACAACACGAGAACCAGCGCCAGACTCGGAACATCGGAGGTGAAGAAATGTCCTCCGGCTTACCGAATACTCCAGTTCCACGGAAACGCCAAAATGAGGTCTTCCCAAACTTAACTTCTTTTTACCCGCTGACAGGTTTCTTTCGCCAGCCACTCAATTCCTCTGATTCAAATTACCAGGAAGTTTCTCGCTCTTCCTCTGGCGACTCATCACAGACCCAGCTGCCAGCTTTCAAGACTGCCCCTGGGTAACAACAATTACTTTTTACTCTGTACTTCTTTACATTCATACAATTATACTGACTTGTCACAACTTGTGTAGCGGACAAGCAAAGCCTAGTAAGAAGGCAAAGGTGACCAAACCAACTAAGGCACCTGAAGTTTTTGAAACGGAGCAGCAAGTCTCTGCACTCGAAGTCTCTGAAAAATAGCCAGAAGAACCTGCCTCTCACGCTCCACCTGAAATTCCCGACCTCTCCGTTGATCAGACCAATACTGACTCTTTGAACACTGAACCATCAAGCTCGCTTAAGCCATCAGAGACCCATGCTAATGATGTTCTGATCACTAGCACCGGTTTTACAGAACCGGGAAATCCAACTGTCTTGGCCAAGCACTCCGCCAAGCAAGAGGTTATTGAGAGGCGGAAAGTGAGGTTTGATGTCTCCCACTATGCATAATTGAGCAGCAGTGAAATTCTGTTTGGCTACCTCAACCAAGTACACTCCAGCCGCGATCTTGAAATTGATATGGTGAAGCAGATGCATCAAAAGTATGAGGTATGACTTCCGGCTTTAAATAAGTCATAAATGTTCATCCTGCCAGCCCCCAAATCTACCGGTTATGATAAGATTTAATATGTTGTAGACTTAGAATAATCCATAAGCATCTGTAGTAGAATCCTTCCAAAGTCGGTTGTCATAGTTAGAATTAAACCGGATGTTTAAACAATTTAGCATTGCATCCGTAGTCCCCAAGGGCCGGTTTAATTAGTATGAATAGGCTGGTCCTATTTACCATTGTTTAAAAATGAAAGCTTATCTATGTAGCCCCCATGAACCGGCTGTGATTGTTTATAGCACAACCGGGTCATCATAAAATGGTAGGAAGACACAAGCGATATGCATTAGCCCCCAAGTGCCAAGTAGTCTTGCTTGCAAAGTGCTTGGGACTTAGTCACATGAGCCGTTTTGTATGAATAAATTTTTCGGCAGGCATTAGCCCCCAAGTGCCAAGTGTTGTTGCTTGCAAAAGGCTTGGGACTTATATTCCACGGTGGGGGCCAACTGTCGTGGAATTGTCACGGCAGATGTCCTCGTGGAAGGACTTAGTTGTGGAGCCATTGTGACATGATTATCTTCAAGGGGTTAAATGAGACAAAGAACATGAGGACTTTATACTGGTTTGGCCCCTTGCGGTGAAGGTAAAAGCCTAATCCAGTTTGAGGTTGTATTGCTAGGGTTTCGATTACCGAGGAGCGAAGACGCTTTGTCTGGCTTTCGATCTGTAGTTTCTTGCCCTAAGCCGCTGCCGGGTTGTCCCATTATATACATGGGTTGATGTCCTGCGGCCTACAGAGTCCCGGCCGGCTCATACAAAACGTGTCTGGCTCGGTGACTTATCTTACATGCCTTACAATAAAAGGCATACATATATGGTGGTTTACACTTACAGGCCTTAAGCCGCCTTCGGGCTTGGGCCCTTTTAACCAGCCTGTCTTATGAACCGCCATCTTTAATATACTCTTGGGCTTCAAGGAGATGAACCTCCATTGGGATAACCCGGCCCCTCCTGGGCGGGTCATATCCAATAGTCATATCCCCAACAATGGCCCTCATAATAGATTCATATGGTGGCTTAATTCTCTTCTAGGTAAGTCTTACATAAGCTTCTTTAACGGAAGTTGAAATTTTATATTCCCTTCTTTCATATCAATAATATCACCTATGATTCGTAGGAAAGGCCTACAAAGTATTATAGGACAAGACATATTGCAATCAATATCAAGAACAATGAAATCAACGGGCACATAATTCCTATTTACAAGAATAGGAACATTATTTATTCTACCCAAAGGTTACTTAATAGTGGAATCCGCTAAGTGCAAATTATGAGAACATTCATCCATATTGGTAAAACTTAGCACATCACATAAATATTTTGGTATTGTGAAAATGCTAGCACCCAAATCACATAAAGCATTGCACTCATAATTTATAATTTTAACTTTAATGGTAGGTTCCCACTCATCATATAATTCCGTAGGTATTGAAAACTCCAATTCTAGCTTTTCTTCTAAAGCTTTCATCATCGCTTCTACAATATGTTTAGTAAAAGCCTTATTTTGTTCATAAGCATTGGGTTAATTTGGCATGGATTGCAACAAGGAAATACACTCAATTAAAGAACAACTATCATAATTAAAGTCCTTGAAATCCAAAAGAGTGGGCACATTGCTATTAAAGTTTTTACCTCTCCAAATTGACTTCTGTCAATTTTTCATTAAGATTTTCACCCTTTGAACTATGGGGACACCTTATTGCTAAAGTTAACTCTTCTTCAGTCCCCTTTTCATCAAGTTTAATATTACTAAACAAAGATTCAATGGGTGTTACACCAATCATTTTAATATCTTCATCATGATAAAAACCGGGCGGAATCGCTTTTTCTAAGAATTCTTGCTTAGCCCTCAACCTAGCAGTTCTTTCTTTACTTTCATCCATGGAGACATAAAGAGCTTTAATTGTTTCATTAATATCAAGCTTGGGTGGCAAAATTTTATATTTAAGATTTTCCACATCATGAACAATTCTATCCATACTCCTACATATCATCAAGTTTACTCAATTTTTCTTCTATCTTAGTGTTGAAAACCTTTTGAGCATTAATAAATTATTTAATATTATTTTCAAGATTAGAGGGGATCCTATTATTATTACTATAAGAATTACCATAGTAATTTCCATAATTATTAGAGGAATTTCCAAGGAACAGCCTAGGATTAAAATTACCTTTATAAGCATTACTATTGAAATTGTTTTGCGAGACAAAATTCACATCTATGGGGTCATTATTTTCCTCAATCAAAGTAGACAATGGCACATCATTAGGATAAATATGAGCACTTTTACTAGCAACCATTTTCATAAGCGCATCTACTTTATCACTCAAAGCACTAATTTCTTCAACAGAATTCACATTTTTACTAGTAGGAGTTCTTTCAGTATGCCATTGTGAATAATTTATCATAATATTGTCAAGAAATTTGTTAGCTTCTCCTAATGTGATTTCCATAAAGGTAACTCCCACGGTGGAATCTAAAAGATTTCTAGAAACAGAGTTCAACCCCGCATAAATTTTTTGTATGATCATCCACAAACTTAAACCATGAGTAGGGCAATTTCTTATCATTAATTTCATACTCTCCCAAGATTGGGAAAATTTTCATGCTCAAGTTGCTTAAAATTCATAATTTGATTTCTAAGATAAATAATTTTCATGGGAGGAAAATACTTGGCAATAAAAGCATCCTTACACTTATCCCAATAATCAATACTATTTCGTGGCAAGGATGAAAACCAAGTTTTAGCACGATCTCGTAGCGAGAATGGAAATAATTTTAATTTGACAATATCATTGTCCACATCTTTTTTTGTTTGCATATCACACAATTCAATGAAAGTGTGAAGATGGGATGCAACATCTTCATTAGGATTACCAGAAAATTATTCTTTCATAACAAGACTTAACAAAGTGGCATTAATATCACAAGACTCCGCACTAGTGGCTGGAGGAGCAATCAGAGTACTAATAAAGTTATTATTAGTAGTATTAAAAAAATCACACAATTTTGTATTTTCTCGAGACATCGTGACTAGGCAAACAAACAAATAGACAAGAAAAAATGAAATGGAAAATATTTTTGTATTTTTGTGAAAACGTTTTAGAAGTGGGGGAGATGAAAGCGAGAGGCAAATGGCAAATAATGTAAATGAAGGATATGAAAGTTTATGCAATGGTAAACAGACAAGCAAAAATGAAATGGAAAATATTTTTGTATTTTTGTGAAAACGTTTTAGAAGTGGGGGAGATGAAAGCGAGAGGCAAATGGCAAATAATGTAAATGAAGGATATGAAAGTTTATGCAATGGTACTTGATAGATGTTGATGATGTCTCCCAGTCAACGACGCCAGAAATTCTTCCTGCTACTTGTGAGCTATGTTGGGATTTCCCTGAAGAGGAGAGGATGATGTAGTACAATAGAGATGATTATTATCCTCAATTAAGAACCAAGGTTATCAATCTAGTAGGAGAACCAAGCAACACCTCATTAGCAGTACCTACACACAAAATAACAAATACTTGAACCCAACGCAAACAAGGGGTTGTCAATCCCTTGGCGGTTAATTGCAAGAGTCAAATCTCATAGTGATAGATAGATAAATAAAACACAAAATAAAATAAAGTAAAGAAAAATCAATCAAGGTATTTTTGTATTTTAGTATATGATAAAAATAGACCCGGGGGCCATAGTTTTCACTAGAGGCTTATCTCTTGAAAGTAGCATATGGTGGGTAAACAAATTACTGTTGGGCAATTGATAGAGAAACGAATAATCATGACGATATCCAAGGAAATGATCATGTATATAGGCATCACGTCCGAGACAAGTAGACTGACTCCTGCCTACATCTACTACTATTACTCCACACATCGACCGCTATCCAACATGCATCTAGAGTATTGAATTAATAAAGAATGGAGTAACGCTTTAAGCAAATGACATGATGTAGACAAAGTAAACTCATGCATGAATAAACCCCATCTTTTTATCCTTAATGACAACAATACAAATACGTGTCTTGTCCCTTTCTATCACTGGGATATAGATCACCACAAGATTGAACCCATTACAAAGCACCTCTCCCATTGCAAGAAAAATCAATCTAGTTGGCCAAACCAAATCAATAGATCAGAGAGAAATACAAAGCAATAATAATGCATAAAAGAGTTCAGAGAAGACTCAAATAATATTCATAGATAATCTGATCATAAACTCAAAATTCATCAGATCCCAACAAACACACCGCAAAGAGTGATTACATCGAATAGAACTCCAAGAACATCAAGGAGAACATTGTATTCAAGATCAAAGAGAGAGAAGAAGCCATCTAGCTACTAGCTATGGACCCGTAGGTCTGTGCTAAACTATTCACACATCATCGGAAGGGCAGCAAGGTGGATGTAGAGCCCCTCTGTGGTCAATTCCCCCTCTGGCAAAGTACCGGGGAAGGCCTCCAGATGGGATCTCTCGAGAACAGAAACTTACGGCAACGGAAAAAGTATTTTGGGTGGCTCTCTACTGGTTTTCCGATTTTAGAGAATTTATAGAGACGAAATTAGGTCAAGCAGATGCATGTTGGCCCCACAAGCCACCAGGGCACGCCTACCCCCCTAGGCGCGCCTTGGTGCCTTGTGGGTTACTCCATCTTCTGGCCCTCTCCTGAAACTTTCAGGGTCTCTTATGTCCAGAAAAAATCTTGAAAAAGTTTCGTGGTAATTGGACTTCATTTGGTACTGATATTCTGGAAATCCAAAAACAGGCAAAAAAATAGCAACTGGCACTTGGCACTAAGTTAATAGGTTAGTCCCAAAAAAATGATATATAATAACATTTAAATGCATATAAAACATCCAATATTGATACTATAATAGCACTGGACAATAAAAGATTATAGATACGTTGGAGACGTATCAGTAGTCGAAGTTCACATAACACCACAACATAAAATCAAAATATTAAACGGTATTTGACTTCACATGATTACTAGCAACAAAATTTCTCTCATATCCTCAAGAACTAACGAATATACTCACAAGATACCATATGGGTCATGATCAGTGGGTAAGAATGGATGGTAAACAATCTGAACATAATAATTCTTCACCGATAAAACTCCTAAGCATCAATGATGTCTACTACACAACCTTCTTCTTGTAGATGTTGTTGGGCCTCCAAGTGCAAAGGTTTGTAGGACAGTAGCAAATTTCCCTCAAGTGGGTGACCTAAGGTTTATCAATCCGTAGGAGGCGTAGGATGAAGATGGTCTCTCTCAAGCAACCCTGCAACCAAATAACAAAGAGTCTCTTGTGTCCCCAACACATCCAATACAATGGTAAATTGTATAGGTGCACTAGTTCGGCGAAGAGATGGTGATACAAGTGGTATATGGATAGTAGATAATGGTTTTTGTAATCTGAAAATATAAAAACAGCAAGGTAACTAATGATAAAAGTGAGCATAAACGGTAATGCAATGCATTGAAACAAGGCCTAGGGTTCATACTTTCACTAGTGCAAGTTCTCTCAACAATAATAACATAATTAGATTATATAACTATCCCTCAACATGCAACAAAGAGTCACTCCAAAGTCACTAATAGCGGAGAACAAACGAAGAGATTATGGTAGGGTACGAAACCACCTGAAAGTTATCCTTTCTGATCGATCTATTCAAGAGTCCGTAGTAAAATAACACAAAGTTATTCTTTCCGTTCAATCTATCATAGAGTTCATACTAGAATAACACCTTAAGACACAAATCAACCAAAACCCTAATGTCACCTATATACTCCAGTGTCACCTCAAGTATCCATGGGTATGATTATACGATATGCATCACACAATATCAAATTCATCTATTCAAACCAACACAAAGACTTCAAAGAGTGCCCCAAAGATTCTACCGGAGAGTCAAGACGAAAACATGTGCCAACCCCTATGCATAGGTTCATGGACGGAACCCGCAAGTTGATCACCAAAACATACATCAAGTGGATCAATAGAATACCCCATTGTCACCACGGGTATCCCACGCAAGACATACATCAAGTGTTCTCAAATCCTTAAAGACTCAATCCGATAAGATAACTTCAAAGGGAAAACTCAGTCCATTACAAGAGAGTAGAGGGGGAGAAACATCATAAGATCCAACTATAATAGCAAAGCTCGCGATACATCAAGATCGTATCACCTCAAGAACACGAGAGAGAGAGAGAGAGATCAAACACATAGCTACTGGTACATACCCTCAGCCCTGAGGGAGAACTACTCCCTCCTCGTCATGGAGAGCACCGGGATGATGAAGATGGCCACCGGAGAGGGATTCCCCTTCCGACAGGGTGCCGGAATGGGTCTAGATTGGCTTTCGGTGGCTACGGAGGCTTCTGGCGGCGGAACTCCCGATTTATTCTCGTCTTCGATAGTTTAGGGTATATGAATATATATAGGAGGAAGAAATACATCAGGGGAGCCATGAGGGGCCCACGAGGGTGGAGGGCGCGCCCCCTGCCTCGTGCCTTCCTTGTTGCTTCCCTTACGTACACCCCAAGTCTTCTGGGTTGCTTTCGTTCCAAAAATAAGTTCCATGAAGTTTCATGTCAATTGGACTCCGTTTGATTTTCCTTTTCATTGATACTCTAAAACAAGGAAAAAATAGAAACTGGCACTGGGCTCTGGGTTAATAGGTTAGTCCCAAAAATAATATAAAAGTGTCTAATAAAGCCCATAAACATCCCAAACAGATAATATAATAGCATGGAACAATCATAAATTATAGATACATTGGAGACGTATCAATCAACTACAAGATGTAATCAACACATAGAAGTAGTCTCAGCAACCGGTCTGAGGTCATATATGATACATAGATGGATGAACCAAGGTTGGTGACGGAGATCATGTTGGTGGAGATGATGATTCCGATGATGAACGGAGTGTTGGTGATGTCATTGGCCTTGGAAGTTGAGTTGTCAAATCAACTACACTTGGAAACAAATACTTGCTTGAGAGAGTTTATTAGTAGCAAAAGCGATGTAGTGATTATAGTATGATTGTAGAGTGGTAACACAAGCAATACTTCACAGCAATTGCCAAGCACAAAAGTGACTTAAAGAGAGCAACAATTATGAAAACCGTAGGCATGTGAGTGAACAATGGATGTTACATTGACATAATCAATTATGTAATAATCGTAACACAATTTGACAACAAACTAGATCTGATTCATCAGTCATATGTAGGCATGTATTCCGTAATTGTACATGCTTGCAACAAAAACTTGCATACCATCTTTTGTCCTATCTTCCTGTTGCAGCGGGATCCTAATGAAAATTAAGGGTTATTAATGGTAACTTTTGAAAATTAATTGGAATTCTTCTACAACTTTTAATTGCATATATTCCATGATCTTCATTATTTGGTGACGAGCTACTTTCTAAAGCTATCAAATATACATGTGGCAGGGTCTCATATATGACTTCACCTATATGGAGATGGTGCCGCCGATGATCACTATAGATCCAAGTTTGGCATAGATAAATATATCCATGTCTTTGATGGTTAAAAATGTTATTAAGATGTCAGTTGTGCATAGGATGATTTTGGATAATCCATTTCTTGTTGTTTTAACCCTTAGAGTGGCACCAAGAGATTTGGAGTGATTTCAAAGAAAATTAAGAGGTGAAATCGTCATGCATATTGGGCTGGTGCAATTTAAACATAAAATGATTATTTGCATCATTTTCTTCGATTAATTGATGGGCTTGTTACATTTTAGGTTTCATCGGTAAATAAATGACATCAGCCAACATGATAGTCACAAGCTTTGCATAAATGTATGAATTACTGGCTAGCTCTGCTGGAAAGGGAGATGCTTAGGTTGTGCTTACACACACTTAGCGCGAGGCGACATCCAAACACATCGCTAAGGGCATAAGCTTAACTCTAGGCAAGGCAAGTTATGAGGACATGACTACCTTGGATATGACAAAAAATATTGCATATATGCATATTTGTCAGGTGATTTCTAGTGCAAACTATTCAATAATCTATTTATGTTATCCAGAACAAAAATACTTCACACACTTTTGTGTTTTGTCTAATTGCAGGTGTATGGGACATTTGTACAATCCATATATGAAGATAAGGAAGAAAGAGATGTTTATTTGCTGTCCAAAAAGTTTTCTCACGTCACTTTTGGCCCAAGAGAAGATAGAGTCCAAGTCTCTCACGTTCTGGATTCAGATTCGGACTGCACAGACACACCTGACTCAAAACGCACACAAGTTTTTCATACGGACTCCGAATTGGGTGATTCTTTTTTTGTTGGAAACTAGATTTCGTGCACTTTCCAACCCAATTGGAATCACCTTCAAATTCGTCCGGAGCGTTGAGTTGTGGACGAAACAATCTGATGCTGCAGCAGAATCCGAGTCAAACTACAAGTCCAAAGGTGTTACATCACCTCCACTTGGGCCCATTGGCCTTGTACGACCTATATTTAGTTTTAGGCTGCCTTGGGACATCCTCCCACCTCCTTGGCCGCCACCCCTTGCTCCTATATAAGTAGATCCATCTAGTAGCTTTTCCTTGGGATTTGTTTAGTTAAAAGTTAGCCATTGCAACTTTGTGTACTTCGTTTGTGTCCAACGACCAGACCAAGACCGCTTACGGATCCCCACCATTATCAATACCTCATATATATTTGCAATATTCAGATTGCTTTATCATATTCTTGCTCGTTCTTCGATTGCTTGCAGGAATAGACCTTCGTGGTCAGGCTGATCGTGCTTCCGGCATCATCAGTAACCTTAGGAGATTGGTTTAGCGATTGCTAAGGCGCAACGTCGTGCACGTTTGTAGTCGGATCGTCAAAATCGTCTCCACCAAATCGATAGTTATCATCTCATCGAAAGATCGGGACACCCCCGCCTCTATCAAGTGGTATCAGTTTTCAGGTTGCTCGGTGAGAATTTCCAGTTTTTCTTAGATTAGATTTATTTTCTTACCTATTGTCCAAGAAAAAGCCACAAAAAAAAGTTAGATCTGTTCATCCTTTATCCAAGCCAGTCTGAGCCTTTGCAATTTTCTATTCATTGCTTGCATAGTTGAATTATCGGTTGCATCGTCGTGTCAGTTGCTGGTCTTAGTGTCTAGTTCCTTTAGAGTTTCGAGTTCTGTTCACATTAGTCACGCCGCCGCTGCATCATTATCCGTTCCGCTGTCCACCATTCCATCTATTAATTTCCACCACGTGCTATGCACTGTTCATTGTCATAATCATAGTTGAGGTCATTCACATCTTCGCCTGATCCAATCTGCATCTTATCTAGTTTGTCTTGGAAAGAGGGAGAAAAAAAAAGATAGAGAAAGAAAAGAGAAAAAAAGGAAAGAAAAAGAGAGAGAAGAAAAAAAGCGTGAGAAAAAAAAGAGAAGAAAAAAATTGGATCTATCTAGAATCAATCTCGTACCTGAATTCGGATTGGAATCTGTTTTGCGCACTGTTCAGTAAAACAGGTGTATCTTCCTCATACGAAGTCCGTTTTTGCTCCGTGAGTACTCAAATTGAAGATAGCGACGAGCCGCATCTAAATAGTTGCAGAAGCTAGTTCAATATTTGACACCTCAAAATCGGCTTTTAAATAGGTCTTTTTGCCCTCCGAAGTTCGTGAATACAGCTTGTTCCAATTTTTCAGGCCAGTTTTAGAATTCTTTGACTCCTCATATCAACTCGGAATTGAGTGATTCTTTTTGCATTGGAAAGCTTGAGTTAGTAGCATTCTTTGAAAGAATTTATCAGAAAATTGTCTCAAACTTTTCAAGAGGAAAGTTGGAGAGAGAGTTGTTGTATATCCTGCTTGGCAGTTGTTTTTCATCATTATCTTCACTGCCGTTGTGATCTTCACTTATATCTTGCTGTCAAGAGCTACTTAGTATTCTTCATTGATGCTAGTTGTGCTACGCCGTGACCTCATTAGTGTTCTAGGCTCGCGTCTCTAGTCCGGTCTAGCCTAGGACCAGCACAGTACCATCGATGAGCGTTTATTCAACATTGCATCTTTGAATTGATTATTGCTAATCTTTTGCTACCATATATAGCCAACCCAGATCCACATATTTCCACACCGTGTATACGTACGCTCCCCTGGCAATCGCTTTACTCAATATTCGGAGTTACTTGACACCGCTGGTTGCCGATCACCGCCTGCTGCATGGTAAGAATTTGTAAGACATTGATATTTGCTTTACTGTGAGCGTTTTACCACCACATCCTAGTAGTTATAGGAACAATATTTTTGGGTTTTATTTCTTGTTCTACTAATCATGACAGGATCCAGAGTCAATTCATGGGCTTTGTCGATCGCGGGAGACGTGCCACCACCTTTGCAAATACCACAACCGTCACGAGAGGTGCACAAACATCCAAATGCACATGATCAGGTTAATGTATCTATACCACCATTTAATGGCCGTTTTAAACCTGCTTTATATATTGAATGGGAGTTCGACATAAAAAATATATTTGCTTCCCATAATTTCAATGAACATAAAAAGGTTAAGGTTGCGGTTGGTTCTTTCACTGGTTATGCTTTGGTTTGGTGGAGTGAATATTGTCGGTTACACCCTGATTATATACCTACTACTTGGGATGATTTGAAACTTGCCATGCGACATACTTTTGTCCCTGCTTATTATACTCGTGACATGATTAAGAAGTTGCAACACTTAGAACAAGGTAGTGAAACTGTAACAAAATATTATGATGATTTACAAACTACCTTGTTGCATTCCTCTTTAGAAGAAAGTGAAGATGATTTTATGGATAGATTTTGGGGAGGATTAAACCGTGATATTCAAGAGATACTAATTCATGAAGAGTGTTATCCTATGGACCATTTGTTTCATCTTGCTTGCAAAGCTGAACAGGAAATAAAACGACGTGTTGGCCACGAGGAGAACAAGCGCACGGTGCACATTCCAAGAGTTGATATGATTGTTCCTTCAACTACTAGGCATACTATGACAACCACATCCGTTGCTGTCAGGACTACATCACCTCCACCATGTGACACATCGCCCCCGAGAGTGGCTACATCATCTGAGTTGATCATAAGAGGTAATGACAAAGGTACTGATCTTCCATCTCTACATGAGAATGATGAATGCCTTGTCAATTTGAATGCACCATCTGATGAGCTACCCACTACTTTGATCACACCACCTATTTTAGAGGACTACGTTGATAATTTGACTTTGCCATGTGATCAAACAACTGAAATACCAACAATTTTGAGTGCACCCATTGAATTAACTATTGATGCAAAAGAACCAATGTTTAATCATTTTGATATGACCTCTAATCTTGGTGATGATTCTGTGTTGAATGACTTATTGCATGTGATGAGGACATCAATACAATTGTTACACCCACAGCCCCTGCTGCTATACATACTGGACCAATTACTAGAGCTCGTGCACGCCAACTAAATTACCAGGTACTTTCGTTTCTTGGTAATGATTCTAATGTTCATGAGAATATGATGCTGCCTAAATTGGATACATTTGTTTTGCTTACAAATGAAGGGCCTAGCTTGGAGAAGGATGAACATTGGAGCAAGAACAAGCATGGAGATGATGGCATGCGCAAGGGGAACAAGAACGGAGTTACAAGTGATGATTTCAGGACTTTGAAGCCACCATAATGGGTGCATGAAGCCTTGGACGAAATATACAAGATGCCACTTCCTAAATTTCATCCCGAGGCTATTTTAGGTGCTGCGTCACCTTATTATTGGGCCAGGCCCATGTAATTTCGAAATACATAAGTATAGGCTATTTTTAGAGTCCGTATGTGTGGGGAAACAAGAGATAGGGTTGATTTCGGACCCCTCCACCAAGGGCCACGAAATTCCCCCCTCTTCCTCCATATATACAGCCCTTAGGGCATCGTTTAGACTTTGGGTTTTGTTTAGATTAAAAGTTCGCCATAGCTGCAACTTCGCGTACTTCGTTTGTGTTCAACGACCAGACAAAGGCGTCACAGAACCCCACCTTGATCAATAAAGCTTTCATCTTATATTCGCAATATCCAGATTGCAATCTCAGTTTCTTGCTTGTTCTTCGTTTGCTCGCAGGAAACAGACCCTCGTGGTCAGGTTGATCGTGCTCCGGCGTGGTCAATAACCTCTCGGAGTTGGTTTAGCGATTGCTAAGGCGCGACATCCTCGCACGTTCGTAGTCGGATCGTCAAAGTCGACTTCCACCAAAGCGAAATCCATCATCTCATCGAAAGACGGGACACCTCTGCCTCTATCATATAGCCAACCCAGCTCCACATATTTCTACACCGTGTATACGTACGCTCCCCTGGCAATCGCTTTACTCAATATTCGAAGTTACTTGACACCGCTGGTTGCCGATCACCGCCTGCTGCATGGTAAGAACTTGTAAGACATTGATATTTGCTTTACTGTGAGCGTTTTACCACCACATCCTAGTAGTTATACGAACATTATTTTTGGGTTTTGTTTCTTGTTCTACTAATCATGACAGGATCCAGAGTCAATTCATGGGCTTTGTCGATCGCGGGAGACGTGCCACCACCTTTGCAAATACCACAACCGTCACGAGAGGTGCACAAACATCCAAATGCACATGATCAGGTTAATGTATCTATACCACCATTTAATGGCCGTTTTAAACCTGCTTTATATATTGAATGGGAGTTCGACATAAAAAATATATTTGCTTCCCATAATTTCGATGAACATAAAAAGGTTAAGGTTGCGGTTGGTTCTTTCACTGGTTATGCTTTGTTTTGGTGGAGTGAATATTGTCGGTTACACCCTGATTATATACCTACTACTTGGGATGATTTGAAACTTGCCATGCGACATACTTTCGTCCCTGCTTATTATACTCGTGACATGATTAAGAAGTTGCAACACTTAAAACAAGGTAGTGAAACTGTAACAAAATATTATGATGATTTACAAACTACCTTGTTGCATTCCTCTTTAGAAGAAAGTGAAGATGATTTTATGGATAGATTTTGGGGAGGATTAAACCGTGATATTCAAGAGATACTAATTCATGAAGAGTGTTATCCTATGGACCATTTGTTTCATCTTGCTTGCAAAGCTGAACAGGAAATAAAACGACGTGTTGGCCACGAGGAGAACAAGCGCACGGTGCACATTCCAAGAGTTGATATGATTGTTCCTTCAACTACTAGGCATACTATGACAACCACATCCGTTGTTGTCAGGACTACATCACCTCCACCGTGTGACACATCGCCCTCGAGAGTGGCTACATCATCTGAGTTGATCATAAGAGGTAATGACAAAGGTACTGATCTTCCATCTCTACATGAGAATGATGAATGCCTTGTCAATTTGAATGCACCATCTGATGAGCTACCCACTACTTTGATCACACCACCTATTTTAGAGGACTACGTTGATAATTTGACTTTGCCATGTGATCAAACAATTGAAATACCAACAATTTTGAGTGCACCCATTGAATTAACTATTGATGCAAAAGAACCAATGTTTAATCATTTTGATATGACCTCTAATCTTGGTGATGATTCTGTGTTGAATGACTTATTGCATGTTTGCTTATTTAAGCATGTTGTAGCATGTAAATTTGATGCAAGTACGGTTTATTCACCAATGTTGGGATGGTTTAATGATGAACATTGTCAATCTTTTGAAATGAATAAGAGCTTCACTTATATGTGCAAACTGAGTTGCAATATTTTCATGCCTTCTACTTCTTGTGCTAATTTTTTGGCTTTAGATTTTATGAACTATGCAAGTTACTCATCTATTCAAGTGTCATATATGCAAAAATCAAGGGAAGTAAAAATGGATGACATATACATATACAACATGTACACCTTGTCTCTTTTGTTAGCCACATTTCAGATTAAGCAACGCCGAGGACGGCTGTATTTTCAAGAAGGGGAGGATGATGAGGACATGACTACCTTGGATATGACCAAAAATATTGCATATATGCATATTTGTCAGGTGATTTCTAATGCAAACTATTCAATAATCTATTTATGTTATCCAGAACAAAAATACTTCACACACTTTTGTGTTTTGTCTAATTGCAGGTGTATGGGACATTTGTACAATCCACATATGAAGATAAGGAAGAAAGAGATGTTTATTTGCTGTCCAAAAAGTTCTCTCACGTCACTTTTGGCCCAAGGGAAGATAGAGTCCAAGTCTCTCACGTTCTGGATTCAGATTCGGACTGCACAGACACACCTGACTCAAAACGCACACAAGTTTTTCATACAGACTCCGAATTGGGTGATTCTTTTTTTTTGGAAACTAGATTTCGTGCACTTTCCAACCCAATTGGAATCACCTTCAAATTCGTCCGGAGCGTTGAGTTGTGGACGAAACAATCTGATGCTGCAGCAGAATCCGAGTCAAACTACAAGTCCAAAGGTGTTACATCACCTCCACTTGGGCCCATTGGCCTTGTACGACCTAGATTTAGTTTTAGGCTGCCTTGGGACGTCCTCCCACCTCCTTGGCCGCCACCCCTTGCTCCTATATAAGTAGATCCATCTAGTAGCTTTTCCTTGGGATTTGTTTAGTTAAAAGTTAGCCATTGCAACTTCGTGTACTTCGTTTGTGTCCAACGACCAGACCAAGACCGCTTACGGATCCCCACCATTATCAATACCTCATATATATTTGCAATATTCAGATTGCTTTATCATATTCTTGCTCGTTCTTCGATTGCTTGCAGGAATAGACCTTCGTGGTCAGGCTGATCGTGCTTCCGGCATCATCAGTAACCTCAGGAGATTGGTTTAGCGATTGCTAAGGCGCAACGTCGTGCACGTTTGTAGTCGGATCGTCAAAGTCGTCTCCACCAAATCGATAGTTATCATCTCATCGAAAGATCGGGACACCCTCGCCTCTATCAGCAAGCGAAAAATCGTCTAGTGAGAAATCATTCTATATCACATTGACGGGCTAAATGGTCCAATCAATTATATTCCGATGTACAGTAACTAACCGCCCGTCTATATGTATATAATACCTGAAATAAACCCCTGATGGTCAAACTTGTACGACCGCCTACGTTATATCTAAGGCAATTAGGCGCTGCCTAGGCAATTGGCAAAGGCCGACCGCCTCGCCTAACGTCTTTTCCAACGTTGATGGCTTTGTATTTCCAAGCGATCATAACCATATGTTAATCACCAATTGAGATAATTAATTCAATTATGATCACCAAAAATTTCACTGTGCTCGTTAAATATCTTATGCTAATCTGATGTCAGGGTCCATGCTAAGCCATGTTATGCAACGATTGCAAATCTTATGGTTGAAGGGATCCACATGATTTCCACCCTTTGGCTTTCTTTGGTTCTACATAATCTTTGCCAACTTTTTTCACTCACCTTTAACCCTGGAAGTTTCATTTGAATCAGAAAAGGAGTGAAAGGAAACTTCCCCATCACACGGTTTGTGCGACGAATATGACTGTGCACAGGTGCGCTACGTCTTTCTCTTTCAGAAAACGAGACCCTTTATCGTGTACTACATGCCTGGAACCTGGATGGAGTAGATACCGGTGCAGAGATCATTCCCAAGCTAAAAGATAAGCACGGCGCCACTAAGAAATACAAAGAAGAAAAAAGTTGCTGACCCCGAAGAATTCCACGTAGGATTGCGTGGCTCTGAAGAATGTTTAGAGATTGTTTTAATATAATACTGTATATAATAACCAGTGAAGGGCAGGGGTAGGGCCACTGGTCATACCAGAATTAGGTATTGTTGGCAGATTAGCACGGAGAAAGCTAGTACGGCATGCTATCTGAGTGCTTAAGATAATCGATTAGTAATTTAGTCTGGTGGTGAGCTGGGCTTCACGTGCCTGATTATCCTAGGAATAGGACAGATGGAGATCTGCCCCAGGAACAGACATACCATGAGAAAATGGAGGAGAATTGTGTTTTCTTATAAGAAATTCAAGGTTCTGTATGTTTCACAAATGGTGGTGCCATGTGACAAGCGAAGGCGTTGAAAGTGTTGCAATTTTTTTAGTTTAAAATATATTTCCTTTTTCATTTTGGGATTATCTTCAGTTCTTCACGTTCATGCTCATAATGCCATTGCTGACTTTCATCAATCCGGCGGGAATGGGTGGTTGGCATGGGAATGTGGAGTATAAAGAAGAAGGCTGCTTACAACCTGTGCCCTTTTATTTCCACGACTAAGTATTTGTATCATCACACGGAAAATAATAATATTTGTATCATCATCTGATCACATGTAGCATATCTTTGCAAAGCGATCTGAAGTGAAGCGCGCAAGAGGTATACTGTCCCATGTTTCTGCTTTCTCAGGGGCGGTATGCTATCTCGTAGTTTCTTTTGACGCGTGAAACTTGATGGACACTACACATGAGTACATCATAAACACCGATCCATAGATGTCGCATATATACTCTGTTTCATCAGATGTGGAGGACCATCGACGGAGGGAGGACAATAATTGGGAAGTCCCAGCAGATTGGAATGGACAGACTCAAGGACACATCGGAAAGTAGGGTTCCACTTGCCATGTCCTTATGTGCACACATACTCATCCGTATAAATGTCACACATACACATCATACTTACATGAGAGCACCTACAGCCGGGCTTCTCAAACCGATCTCAAACCCTTGGGGCGGACGGAACAGTCACTGGTCGGTCACAAAAAACCGAACCAACCGTAAGCCTCAAACAAACACCGGCCTTACTGGCATCCTTCATATCCAACCCAAATGTAGGGCGGATATGAGGTGGCCCGGGCGCGTCCGCCACATCCGCCCGGCCCACCTCTGGCCCACTCCGACCCCACAAAATCCTCATCTGGAACCAAACCCTAGCCTCACTTCACTCCACTCCACTCCGTCAACTCCCGAGCGCCGGTGACCATATTCAGCACCGCTGCACCGGCAACCACTTCCACAGCTCCGGCGATGAAGACTAGGATGCCTTCCTCCGCGATGGTGCCGGAGACGAGGATGAGCTGGCCCTCCGCATCGCGCTGGAGCACTCGCGGGTGGACACGGGTGGTAACTCCGGTTCAGGTGTGACGCCGCCTGTCGCCCACAACCGCAACCCCGACGTCGGCGCTGGACCCCCGCCCCGCACGCGGATGTGTGAGGGTAGCTCAATCGGCGGCGCCTGTCCGCCGACCTCCTCCACCTCCGGTCGCTGCTCCGCGCGAGCAGCGGTGGGTTCTAGTGCGCACTCCGCCGGTGCCGTGGATACGCACTCCAGAATCGGAGGTGCACGCCACCCGCCGCGGGAGGCAGAAGGCAAGGAAGTTGGGACCGCGTCGGACGCGGCTGCGCAGTCTTCCTCTCGCCGCCGCCACGTGATGTTGGCGGTGCCCAACGAGGATGAGCGTCTCGTGTGGATGTACCGTCGGTCACTTATGACAGCAAAGACGGAGGTCCGACGGCTCCGGAGGATCAATGCCAAGGCGCTCCGGCTCGGCATTGAGCAGTCCGAGCGGGAGGGGGTGGAGGCGGTGAGGGTTGCCAAGATCAAGTGCAAGCAGGACCGCATCATCCGGTGCTTGAAGGGCTACATCGTCATCTCATCTTCCTCCTCCGACAACGGCGACGACAATGACGGCTCCATGACGACGCACCTCCTGCCGCGGACGTCTACAACAGCGCCGACGACCAGAAGGGTAAAGGGTCGACGAGGAAGTGGCGAAACTCTGCCATCGTCTTCGTTTATATAATCTAACTCGTAGTACTAACTAGTTAGAATTTGCTGGACGTTGAACTGTGATTCACTTTTAGTGATGTTTATATGTGTATTTATGTCCGTTTGTTGTCGGTTTTGAAGGAAATATGCCCTAGAGGCAATAATAAAGTTGTTATTTTATATTTTCTTATTCATGATAAAGGTTTACTATTCATGCTAGAATTATATTGATCGGAACTTAAATACATGTGTGAATACATAGACAGATACCGTGTCCCTAGTAAGCCTTTACTTGACTATCTCGTTGATCAAAGATGTAGGTTTCCTAACCATAGACATATGTTGTCATTTGATAACGGGATCACATCATTAGGAGAATGATGTGATGGACAAGACCCATCTGTTAGCTTAGCATATTGATCGTTCAGTTTATTGCTATTTCTTTCTTCATGTCAAATACATATTCCTTCGACTATGAGATTATGCAACTCCTGGATACCGGAGGAATACCTTGTGTGCTATCAAACGTCACAACGTAACAGAGTGATCATAAAGATGCTCTAGACGTATCTCCGAAGGTGTTTGTTGAGTTAGCATAGATCGAGATTAGGATTTGTCACTCCGAGTATCGGAGAGGTATCTCTGGGCCTCTCGGTAATACACATCATAAGCTTGCAAGCAAACGACTAAGGAGTTAGTCACGAGGTGATGTATTATGGAACGAGTAAAGAGACTTCCCGGTAGAGACACTGAACTAGGTATGAAGATATCGACGATCGAATCTCGGGCAAGTAACATACCGATGGACAAAGGGAATTACGTATGTTGTCATAACGGTTCGACCGATAAAGATCTTCGTAGAATATGTAGGAGCCAATATGGGCATCCAGGTTCCACTATTGGTTATTGACCGGAGAAGTGTCTCGGTCATGTCTACATACTTCTCGAACCCGTAGGGTCCGTATGCTTAACGTTCGATGACGATATAGTATTATATGAGTTATGTGATTTGGTGACATAATGTTGTTCGGAGTCCCGGATGAGATCACATACATTACGAGGAGTCTCAAAATGATCGAGAGGTAAAGATTGAGATATAGGACGATGGTATTCGGACATCGAAAGTGTTTCGGGGGGTATCAGGTACTTATCGGATCACCGAAAGGGGTTCCGGGCACCCCCGGCAAAAGATATGGGCCTTATGGGCCAAGAGGGAAAACGCACCAGCCCCCATATGGGCCGGCCTAAGAGGAGAAGGAAAGAGGGGAAGGGAAAGAGTGGAATAGGATTCCCCATTCCTTCCCTCCCCCCCCCCCCCGCCCTCTTTCCTTCCCCCTCCGACAAACATGGCAGGGGGCGCGGCCAAGGGGAGGACCCCAAGTAGGATTCGGCCTACTTGGGGCGCCTCATGGCAACCTTCCCTCTCCCTCCCACCTATATATATGTGGGGTGGGCGCTCTAGCACTCCCTAGACAATTGCCTAGCCGTGTGCGGCACCTTCCTCCACCATTTATACCTCCGTCATATTTTCGTAGTGCTTAGGCGAAGCCCTGCGAAGATCACTTCACCATCACCGTCATCATGCCGTCGTGCTGACGGAACTCATCTACTACCTCGACGTTTTGCTGGATCAAGAAGGCGAGTGACGTCACCGAGCTGAACGTGTGTAGAACACGGAGGTGTCGTGCATTCGGTACTTGATCGGCTGAAGCACGAATAAGTTCGACTACATCAACCGCGTTGTGAAATGCTTCCACTTATGGTCTACGAAGGTACGTAGACACACTCTCCCCTCATTGCTATGCATCTCCATGGATAGATCATTGCGTATACGTTTTTTTACTTTCCATGCAACGATTCCCATCAGGTTTCCTATCAAAAAATTCGTTTGATGATACATAGTACGTTGCATGATTTTGTAAGGATATAGGGTATCAGATATGCGATACGCGGCCGTAGACGCGCCGATTTGGGACTGTCTGGTCACTGTCCGCGGACACGCCTGGGCGCTCCCACAGGCGTATAGGGTGCCGGATTTGGCAAGTCCGGCTGTAGACGCTCTGAGTGCCCCTGATTCTGCGAGACCGAGCCGGCAGATATTGAGATTGATGAAGTCATTATAGACACCTCGCCATCGATGAAAACTTCACATCTCACTGAAAGAATATTCCACCTTTATTAGACACGCAAGTATCAAAACAGGAAATTTGATCCCCCGTGGGCTGGGAGTACAACCACCTCCTAATCATTCAACCTCGGATTGATTCTCCCGGCACGAAGTTTCTTGCTGTACAATCTCCAGTGGATTCTTTGTTTTTCCAATTTCTTCATGTAGCTGCACCATATATTATTTCAGTCTTGCTAAATTTCAGTTGACTGAGACTCGATTAAGTCTCAATCGATGTTATATTCGTGATATTTTACATTGAGGTATGTGCAAAATTTTCTCTTTAGATTTTTCTTTGTTCTTTCTTATATGTTACGTTATTTGACTGAGACTTAGTTACGTCTTACTCAAGTGAGACCTAACCACACGCACATTCTTTTCGTTTCTGTTCAGTGTCCCATAATTCTCAGCCTATGATACAACCATTGCTCTTTTTCTCAATATGATGAGTCGTCGGGATAATTTGACAAAAAAGTGGTGGAACCCTGCCCGCCTGCCCGCCCTGGTAGTCACGGCAGACTGACCGTCAGACGTAAAGAAATTAAGCAAGGCTGATAGCGATGCATGCAAGAATGCCATGGTTGCACTTGCGTGCTAGGTGCTACTGGTGGCAGTAGGTTTTCACTCACGTCACGGTCGCCCTTTCCCGGGCCTCAGGGCACAGTGCGGAGTGCGTGCGAGGAACGGTTGGTCCTCCTAGTGCTGGTGCTTGTCAGCATATGGTTGGAGCCCCTCCCTGGGACAGCTACGTACGCTGCTCACACACTCACTGGCTAAAACCCTCCCCACTCCACTAACTCTTATTCCTTGAAGAAAAAACGCTCAACTAACCATGAACGTATATACTTTCTTCGTATAAAAATAAGTGTGTCAAGTTTAATACAAGTTCGTATTAAAGTTAATATAAAGTTGAGTCACTTATTTTACGACGGAGGGAGTACTATCTGCCCCGTAATGCATGATCGTCGCATGGCGGCATGGATCACCGTAGACGCACCACGCCGACGCCGGCCTCCCACAGCTAGCATGACCGGAAGAGAGTCTGCAGTGTTAGCCGGAGGTCAAGCACACGAGATGTGTATGTATCGCAGAGTACTAGTCGTGGAGCTAGGCGCGAGGACTGAGCTGAGCTTCCGGGTCGCTCTCTCGTGGGCACGCCAACCGTTTTCGGTTCGGATCTGACGCCCATGGCCTGCCGGGCCGGCCCCGCGTGCCACCCAGAGCGTCGGCATGAGGGCTCCTGCAGGTTTCTCTCCCGTGATTGGACGGGAGGTGGTGGCCGTCATGTTCACCATCCGCCGGTTTGTTTACTCCACCCTCCGACGACGACGACTCGTCGACTCCGATCTTGTTTAAAGCTATCTCCGGCTCCGCGCTTCACTGTCAGTTCTTAAAGTGCCCGCTACTATACTTGCCCTGATGGGCGCTTCAGAATTCGTCGGCCGTCCTGCTTTTCCTGCTGTCTATGTTACGTGATGAAGTGTGGAGGCGCTAATAACTGGCCAATCTCGAGGTCGCTTGGTTGTGGTGTCGACACAGGAAACACATTCATGTGTCTTGTCCAGGGCCTCAAGCAGAGCGCCCCCACCCGCATCCCATGTCGTTAATAGAAACTTTAATTTTCGCATTTATCACAAACAAAAATGGGGAACGATACGATCTTCAAAAAAAAGGAGAGGGGGGCGGGGGGGTGATCTCACTGATCTCTGTGAAATTTTACCTTGTTTCTTCTTCGGCAGAAGAATTCTAGAGTAATGGGTTTTGACATTCTAAGCGGGCCAATTTTCGTTTTGATATTCTAAGCGGGCCAATTTTCCTTTTTTCTCTTCATAATCTATCGCTAATAATAAAGCACGGATTGACTGTGAGTTCACCGTCACAATACGCTTCTTCTCATAATTTTACGCTTTCAGTTCTAATTTAAAACATATTCGAGGTGGTACTAAATTTTGTCTCTACAATATTATCCAATTTCGTACGTTGTCTTCGCTGCCATACTGCTTCGTAAGTAATGGCCCAATTTTTTTTATGGGCCGCTAAAAAGTTGAACTTCACGGCCTGCTCTGACCTCCCCTTGCTGGGTATAGTTTTTTTAGGGAGCCCTCGCTGGGTATAGGTAAACAGAGTTCGATTGCTCCTGGCGCCTGCAGCGCCCCGCACTGGGCCGGCCCACGAAAACGTGCAGACCCGCGAACGGAAATACAGAGTTCGATTGCTCCTGGCGCCTGCAGCGCCCCGCACTGGGCCGGCCCACGAAAACGTGCAGACCCGCGAACGGAAAAAGCTCGCAAAAAATGGGGGAAAAAGTTGCTCCATACAGGTTTCGAACTCCCCACATCGTGCTAACGCACAGGTATCACCATCCACAAGAACTACTTGCCATTTGTGATTATTAACAGAGGCAAATGCTTAATAACAAGTACGCAGCGCTATGTATATTGATCTGAACCATTCATCTATTGTACCACTTAATTCTTTTGAATTATTTGGCAAAAGAGAAAAAGTTCACAAATCTGAAAAAAGTTCATTGATTTTAAAAAGATGTTCATCGATTTTGCAATAAAGTTCATCAAATTTGGAAAAATGTTCACAGATTTTTAAAAAGGAAGAAAACTTAAATTTGGAAAATGTACATCGAATTTGACAAAGGTTCATCAATTTTGATAAAAAGTTCGACGGTTTTGAAATACGTTCATCGAATTTGAAAAACAAGTTAATCGTTATTCAAAAAAAGTTCAGTGATTTTCGAAAAAGTTTATCAAATTTGAAATAAAAGTTCATCAAACCAGAAAAAAGTTCACTGATTTTAAAATAAGTTCACTGGATTTGAAAAAAAGTTTCACAAATTTAAAAAAAAATCAACGATTTTGAAAAAAGTTCATCTATTTTTATAAAAGTTCATTGGATTTGAAAAAGTTCATCAAATTTGAAAAAAACAGTTCATTGAATTTAAAAAAAAGTTCATCGGATTTAAAAAAAGTTCATGTAATCTAAAAAAAGTTCATCGATTTTGAAAAATGGTCAGAGATTTTTTAAACACGAAATTCTTTAAAAATCACACATTTTAAGAAAGAAAAGGAAAAGGAAAAAACCGAATAAAACCATCCGTAAACTAAAACGCGAACTGGGGAAAACCATTTTAGGAAGGTTCTAGAAGCTTCCCAAAACCGGGCATTCGCGAACCAGAAGAAACAAATAAAAATGCATGAGCGAATTACTATGCACACTAGAAGGGCGATGGCGCGGTGGTTAGAGCTCAACGATGGTAACGAACCTGGCGTGGCTTCATTTCTGCAAAACAAGACTGAACTAAGATGGGCCGGCCCGGCTTTGTCTGCTGCAGGCGCCCGTTTGCAAATTGCACCGTAACGGGCGCCTGCAGCGCCAAATAGGAAATGTCGTTCGATTATGCCTTTGCTAAACTTTCAGATCCGAAATAATAATCCCATCCTGCCCCTTTACATCAAAACCTATCAACTTATATGCTTTTGGACTTGCAAAAATCAACAAGCCAAGGAAAAAGATGAGATGTGATTCATGTTTAGCCAAGAAATTGAAGAAAGATGCCTACCGCATGTACTATGCGTCATCAATCAAAAATGCTGAAGCGAGAAAACGAGGACATGCCCATGAATCCAAAGAAGAAACAACATGGGGTGCCCAACCATTTGCCGTTGCAACTAAAAAATAAATCATAAAGAAGCAGAGAGAGAGCCTGAAGAACAGTGTCACAAGCAGCATGGGGTGCCCAGCCATTTGTCGTTGGAGCTAAAAAATAAATCATAAAGAAGCACATAGAGCCTGAAGAACAGTGTCACAAGCAGGCCATTGATTTCTACAGAAACGGACGAGCCCTCGCATCCTTCTTGCGCCACCGGCAGCCGCACGCACGCCAGCACCAACAACCTCAAGCCGAGCGGCATCCGCCCCAGTGAAGCCCCGCAGCAAGGCGTCGCCCACACGACCACTCCGAATCCGGAGCCCCGAGGGGGCCTCGGCGCTGATCCACGCCCCCGCCCCGGCAAGAGCCGCCGCCGACCCGCCTCCTGCGCGCAGGCCGCCCGCCAGGAGCCCTGCCTCCTTCGCCCCATACCGGAGGGGCTCCTCACCACCACGGCGCGGGGACGCCGCCCAGCCGCAACAGCAATTTATGCTGCCAAAACATCGCGCGCCACCTTGGCAGCCTGGCCCGTCGTTGCCGCAGCGTGGGCCGGCGGCAGTGTCGGTGAGGTGCCCAGCATATAGAGGTCGTGGGCGCTGGGGTCGACCCGATATTGCCCTGGGGAGCGACACGGGAAAAAGAACTAGGGAGTGCGTGTGTGGGTTTCCATACGATGCAGGAGCGCCAGCGATGCACCTGGTTTCTTCTGGCAATCAGCTGATGTGTCGATCCGTAAATTATTTTCCTATTTTTATTAATGACACAACGCCCTCCCCCCCCCCCCGCAAATAAGGAAATTGCATCCAGGTCCTTGAGGAACCCAACAACCACTCACTCCACCGCGAATTGACGGCACGGTGCCACTGTCGACGGTCTCTGAAATCTGTAGTCGGACCTTTTGCGGACGGGAATTCTTCCAGCAACGGCCTCATCGGCCTAGCGCACCAGAGAAGAGGCGGAAGGGATCCACCACCACACCTCCCTCACCATCGACGAAGAAGGTAATAGAACTGGCGTTGCTCCTGTACAACAACCATGCGCCCAGATCGAAGGCCGACGAAGAAGAGCCTCCCATCCAAAGGGATTTGGCGGAATACAAATTTGGCACCGCCGCCATGTAGAACAACGGCAAACGAACGACGACCAAATACACTATCTTACCACTAACCGGCGAGAAGACCAGACCTCCAACTCATCGACGACCGAATCGCGGGGACGGGGAATGAGTTAAGGTAGAAATTATTCCATGTGCCGCCGTATCCACCATCTAGGCATTATTATTTTTTATTTCGTTGCAACGCATGGACATATTTGCTATGAAAACTAATCCACTGTCTTTGTCTTACTATTTTGGTCCTTGGTTCCAATTAACCCGAACATTAAGAAAAACGTGCAAAGTTTGCACTTACAAAGGGATGCATGGTCCGCTATTTATATCTCTCTCTATATATATAATAATAAAGCACGGATTGACTCTGTGGATTCATCGTCACAATACGCTTTTTTCCCGTGATTTTACGCTTTTACTTTGAATTTTAAAACTTATTCGAGGTGGTACTAAATTTCTAATGGTCCAAAAATCTATTTACGAACTTATACTTGGTCACTGCATTGGGTCTCGGCGCGCCTGGGCTGCGGCCCATCAGACCCGTCCGATCTGCGGAGGCAAAAATAGGAGCTGGCGTGGTGGATCGAACTCCCCACCTGAGGTACTAACACAAAGCCCAAATCCATCTGAGTTACATCATTGTTGTTTATAGAAAAGACTATTTCTTAACTTATTAAATAGTCCGACCTCGCTTGCGTATACTGCATCAAAACAACTTATATACGCTTATAATTTGATGTCAATTAGCCTCCTGAAGAATCAACGGACAGAAAGAAAAGTCATAAAAGAGGGAATCAATTTCGATATGGTCCAGGAAGGAAAGTTATAAAGAGGGCATAAATTCTCATATATGAGGAAAAAGGAAGGAAGGATGTGGAAATATAATATGGGCCAATGGGAGAGACATGGAAACAAAAATCTTAGAATGTTGTCACACAAGGAAGGAGATGGAAATTAACATCTGAAAGATCAGTGAGGCGAGAAACAGCGGGCTATACATGAATTGTGTTCCAGGTCGGCCAGCTACGTGGCCGTGGCCATGGCGCCGCTGTAGCTCCGGCGACGCAAGGCAGGCAACAGGGGGCGGCGGCGGCTGCTGCTAATGAGCTGCGCGAGATCATACTGCCTGCGTCTAGGGACTGTCAAACATGCACAACAGCCGTGCATAGCTGGTAAACCTGCATGCAAATTCAAAAAAAAATCCAATACTACTGACACATGTAAAACGTACAACGGCCATGCATTAATTGATAGACCTGCCTAGAAAAGCAAAGGTAAGAAAAATTCTCTTTTCGCAAAAAAGGTAAGTAAAATTCTCATCGCGTAAAAAAGGTAGCTATTTTGATTTATATGTTTCTTATTATTATTTGCTCCCAGTCAACAATATGTTTCCTTTGCCGAGGTGACCGGTGGATCGGTGGTGCCCCAGTTGCATCAATGACATGTTTTACTATATACGCCAAATCAACGAGGAGGGCCTCATGATTTTAAGGTGCTCGACAAAGCATGTGCCGCCTAGCAGAAGTCGGCCATGCTAGACCTGCTGGCACGGTGGCACCCTTCACCATCGCACGAGGAAGAGGACCCATTGTTCAGTGTTTACTCTATAGCGACACACGAGCGTTATGCCATAGTATGATCATAAGCACATCACTTTAGATTGATCATGTTAGTCGTGAACGGATGGACAACATAAGCATCATTGGCGATGGTAACACGAGGAGAAATGGTAACATAATAGAATAAGTTGCTAAGCGCATATGAGGATTTGTTTCTCCCGTCAATATATTCTTCCACTCTATATGTTACCAGTGCCGTTGGTGTGAAATACAGAGGAGGGAGGGAGGGATGGAGAGTTGAAAGAGTACGACGACGGTGCATCTTGCTTGAACTGGGTGAAGGAGGGGCCACGTATTGTTCGCTCCACACGTCGGCTATGGAGAGAGGGGAGAGAGAAGCATGTGACCATGTCCTTAGTCATTCCATACCCCACGTTCATGTGGCTACTCCCCTCTGTCGTACCATCTCTCCCCCGGCTTTGCATGCTCCAATACTGGTCCTCCTTGAGGCTGTGATGTTGGTGTCAAGGGAAGCATGGCTGCGTTGATGCAGTCGGTTTGCTCCTACTGTTGACGACAATGTTAACAAAAAAGCATCAATCATTGTAAACTCTTTATTTTCTAACCGACCATCTTATCTTTGAAGTGGGCAAGTATAAAATATGAATTCATATTAAGACAATGAAGAATTTAACGGACTGAGAGATATAGCTCAATATTTCACCACGACAGATAAACTCCTCAATATTTTCAGTGTTGTTGTTCTCAATCATGTTACCCTGGAGATGATTCTGTACTTTTTGGTGTGCTTCTTAGATCTAATAGTACTTTGTGTCTACTTATATAAATGGAAGATCGTGAATCGGGGTAAGACTCTAGACTGAGTCTTATAACTTCATTTTATTATTTGTGTAGGTGAGGGAGTTTTGTGAATACACTCCGAGGGCGGGGATCCCATTTCAGTGAAATCATGCTATGTACTATAACTTAAACACACCAAGAAGATGAGGGATAGTCCTTCGTTGGAGCGATATTTCTTCCAAGGATGGTTGTTGGCATGGATCAGCACCAGTAATACCCTGAATTTTCTGAACTTGGCTCCTCTAGCCTAACTTGATGATGAAAGTTTCAGTCAAATGAATTTATTATGTATATTTGGCTTGGAGTTAATCCCAAAAAAATAAATTTCTTATGTCTATTTTACAAAGAAAGCGTTCAATTATAATTAGCTATACCCTGCATTTGCACATACTTTGCCTGGAAGTGATCAATTGGACATCTTGAGCTTGAAACCGATCAAGGAAATACTCTCTCCGTTCCTAAATATAAGTCTTTTTAGAGATTTCAATATAGATAGCATACAGATGTATATAGACATGTTTTGGAGTGTAGATTCACTCATTTTGAATACGATGAAGAAGAAAACGAGGAACTCAAGGCTTACAATAAGTGAATCGTCACGCAAAAAGTATACTCTAGAGATTACAAGATGCACATGTAATTAATAAAGATTTGCTAGATTCATTTAATAAATTAAATCTGTATCCAATTTGTTTTCCTCCTGAGATATCCTGCACCGGTTCACTCTAAAGTATGTTGATTACAACAAATTATTTATAGAAAAAATATTATTCATCTCTCCCGTTGCAATGCACGGGCTCTTTTGCTAGTACCAAGCTGAAGTCTGCCAGGTCGGGGCAGCGCTACGTCTCGCTTAAACCAAGACCTAGCGTGCTCTCGCGTCAGCGCCACATATATGGGCCGTGGCCTCGTTTTTTTTGTTTTTTTACTTTCGTTGATACTTTCAAATATTCTAAATAAATAAAAAACTTTACATTAAACATTTGAAAAAAATGTTAACCCAACATTTGAAATATGTTAAATGTGTATAAAAATGTTCCTCATATATACAAAAATATATAATATATGTGAAAAAGGATGATTATGTATTTAAAAATATGAATGAAGCATTTGTAAAAATGTTCAACAAGCATTTGAACAAGTGAATCAAGCATTTGAAAAATGTTAAATGTGTATAAAAATATTTACCTTTTATTAAAATATGTTAAACTTCTATTTGAAACATGTTAATAAAGCATAAAATGTGTATATAAAAAAAACTTGACCATGTATTCAAAAAATGTTAATTTCGTATTTAAAAAATGTTAATCAAGCATTTAAATTTTTTAAAAAAATGAGTATAGAAAAATGTTGGCCATGTATTAAAAGAAATATTTACCAAGCATTTGAAAAATGTTAAATGTGTATAAAGTAAATGTTTCTCATGTATACAACCATACAATGTGTGTGAAAAAGGTTAGCCGTGTATTTAGATAATGTTAACCAAGTATTTGAAAAAAATAAGACAAGTATTTGAAAAAAATGAGACAAGTATTTGAAAAATATTAATAAAGCATTTGAAAAATGTTAAATGCGTATAGAAAAATATGTTCACAATGTATTAAAAAATATTATTTTTTTATTTGAAAATAGTTAATCAAGCAATTAAAAATGTTAAAATGTGTATTAAGAAATGTTGACCGTGCATTAAAACATATTAATCTTATCAAAGAAAATAATCAAGAATTTGAAATGTAAAATGTGTATAAATACGTTGACCATGTATTAAAAATGTTAGATTTGTATCTGAAAAATGTTAATCAAGCATTTGAAAAATATTAAAACTATATATAGGAAAAATGTTGACCATGTATTAAAAAATGTTAATTTTGTATTTTGAATAATTTTAGACGTGTATTAAAAATGTTAATGATGTATACAAAACATATAGAATGAAAACCAAAATAAACAAAGAAAAATGAAGAAAAACAATGAAGACCGATAAGAAACAAAAGAAACCAAATAAGAAAGGAAATGTAAAAGAAAACCGTCGAAACAAGTGCAAAATGAATGGAAAAACGTGAAAATGGTAAAAAAACAAAGAAAAACAAAAAACCCATTAAAAACAAGAAAGAAA
>NC_057812.1:538126542-538137786 GCF_018294505.1 Triticum aestivum | reverse complement strand
AAACAAAAGAAAAGCTGATAAAAACATAAAAGAAACAAAAGAGAAACCGAAGAAAACCAAAACAAAAAACAAAAAAAAAACTGAAGTATAAAGAAAAATAAAACTGGAGAAGAAATAGAAAACCAAACAAAAAACGAAAACAAAAACTGAACGAACACATCAGCAAACGACCGACGAGCGAACGAAACGGGTAACACGCTATTGGGCTGGCCCATATGTGCGCGTTGTGCGGGAAAAGCTTTAGCGTGACGGATGCTAGTCTCGCTACAAGCGAGACATAACATTCGCGGCTTGGTCGACCCACATAGGACAAAGCTTTGAAAGCACAGATCTCCCTTCAGTCCACTTCACTATTTGTTCATTCTTCGCCATTGCCTAGAGATAAACAGATTGATCAGATCGGATACTTTTTTTCATATTGTTTATCATTATTATTTGCTGAATTTGGCGTGGAGCAGATTATGGATGAATGCCCGTTATATCGAACTACAGATTCAAAGCAAATATAGAGTGGATTCAGATTGAAAAAAAATACTGAGTAAATACACGCGAAGAGACATAATTCTATTTCTACCAATGCAAATAGTATGAACACAGAACTTATCCGATGCATAACACTAGAGAGTGGCCAAGCATTCAAAGTCACGCCTTACACCAAACGACAACAAAGCAATATCAATATATAATAGTGCAAACGTGAAATAATAGGAATGTTGGTCATAACTTCGATGCCTTAGGAGTCATTGCACCTAGTAAACCATGGATTAATTAACAAGGGTTAAGCAGACTGCCACCATTGATGGGACATTCTCGGGCATCTTTGTCCGCCTTGTTGAACAATTGAATCGTCAGAGAGATGTGATCAGTATCATCAGACATGAATGCGTATGATGTTGAGACAACCACGACTGTTTTTTACAAGGGCACCAATAAAGCGATGACGTCCCTTTTTAGGTGTCATCCAAGCGAACTTTGTTCGCGTTGGAGGTATGAGCAGAGCGAACAAAATTTGTTCGTGCAAGTATCATTCCCCACGCTTGAGCGCAAGATGTAACCAAATCAGCCCGCACTCACCACCTTCTTCCTTGCAGGGTGGGACTCGAAGTCAGATAGCCCTTGCCCGCTCCTCCACACATTCTTGAGAATCATGGAAAAACCACCTTCTCCCCACTTGCGATCTTGTTTCCTCTCTATTCCTCCTCCTCTCCTTGGTCTCCATGGCAACTGTTGTCGCCGATTGCATGAATTCCAATGAGTTTTAGACACTACCGCCAAGAGTTTGGGGAAGACTCCATCCAGCAGCAACACGACGGCGTGGTGGTGGTGGAGGAGTGTGGTACTCCAGCAGGGCTTCGCCAAGCACCGCAAGAGACGAGGAGGCAGAGGGGTAGGGCTACGCCAAGAAGGAGATGTTCTCGTGTGTATGGCAGCCCAAAACCCCCACTATATATAGGGGAAAGGGAGGGGCTGCGCCCCCACCTAGGTTTCCACCCCTAGGGGTGGCGGCCAGCCCTAGATCCCATCTAGGGGGTGGCCAAGGGGGGAGAGAGGGGGGGCGCACCACTAGGTGGGCCTTAGGCCCATCTGAGCCTAGGGTTTCCCCCTTTTCCCTTCTCTCTTCGCCTTGGGCCCTGGTGGGGGGCACACCAGCCCACCTGGGGCTGGTCCCTCTTCACACTTGGCCCACGCAGCCCTCTGGGGCAGGTGGCGCCACCTGGTGGACCCCCGGGACCCTCCCGGTACGTTACCGATAGCACCCGAAATTTTTTCGGTGACCAAAACAGGACTTCCCATATATAAATCTTTACCTCCGTACCATTCCGGAACTCCTCGTGATGTCCGGGATCTCATCCGGGACTCCGAACAACATTCGGTAACCACGTATATCTATTCCCTATAACCCTAGCGTCATGGAACCTTAAGTGTGTAGACCCTACGGGTTCGGGAACCATGCAGACATGACCGAGACAACTCTCCGGTCAATAACCAACAGCAGGATCTGGATACCCATGTTGGCTCCCACATGTTCCACGATGATCTCATCGGATGAACCACGATGTCAAGGACTTAATCAATCCCGTATTCAATTCCCTTTGTCCAGCGGTATTGTACTTGCCCGAGATTCGATCGTCGGTATCCCGATACCTTGTTCAATCTCGTTACTGGCAAGTCTCTTTACTCGTTCTGTAACACATCATCCCGTGATCAACTCCTTGGTCACATTGTGCACATTATGATGATGTCATACCGAGTGGGCCCAGAGATACCTCTCCATTTACACGGAGTGACAAATCCGAGTCTCGATTCGTGCCAACCCAACAGACACTTTCAGAGATACCTGTAGTGTACCTTTATAGCCACCCAGTTACGTTGTGACGTTTGGCACACCCAAAGCACTCCTACGATATCCGGGAGTTGCACAATCTCATGGTCTAAGGAAATGATACTTGACATTAGAAAAGCTTTAGCATACGAACTACACGATCTTTGTGCTAGGCTTAGGATTGGGTCTTGTCCATCACATCATTCTCCTAATGATGTGATCCCGTTATCAACAACATCCAATGTCCATGGTTAGGAAACCGTAACCATCTATTGATCAACGAGCTAGTCAACTAGAGGCTTACTAGGGACATGGTGTTGTCTATGTATCCACACATGTATCTGAGTTTCCTATCAATACAATTCTAGCATGGATAATAAACGATTATCATGAACAAGGAAATATAATAATAACCAATTTATTATTGCCTCTAGGGCATATTTCCAACAGTCTCCCACTTGCACTAGAGTCAATAATCTAGTTCACATCGCCATGTGATTAACACTTACAGGTCACATCGCCATGTGACCAACATCCAAGAGTCTACTAGACTCAATGATCTAGTTCACATCACTATGTGATAAACAGTCAAAGAGTTCTGGGTTTGATCATGTTATGCTTGTGAGAGAGGTTGTAGTCAACGGGTCTTGCCACATTTAGATCCCTATGTATTTCGCAAAACTTTATGTCATATCGTAGATGCTGCTACCACGTTCCACTTGGAGCTATTCCAAATTGTTGCTCCATTATACGTATCCGATATCTCTACTCAGAGCTATCCGGATAGGTGTTAAGCTTGCATCGACGTAACTCTTTACGTCGAACTCTTTATCACCTCCATAACCGAGAAACATTTCCTTATTCTTCTAAGGATAATTTTTGACCGCTATCCGGTGATCTACTCCTAGATCACCTTTGTACCCTCTTGCCAGACATGTGGCAAGGCACACATCAGGTGCGGTACTCAGCATGGCATACCATATAGAGCCTATGATAAGAGCATAGGGGACGACCTTCGTCCTTCCTCTTTCTTCTGTCGTGGTCAAGCTTTGAGTCTTACTCAACTTCACACCTTACAACTCAGGTAAGAACCCCTTCTTTGACTGATCTGTTTTGAACTCCTTCAAAAACATGTCAAGGTGTGCGTTCTTTGAAAGTACCATCAGGCGTCTTGATCCATCTCTATAGATCTTGATGCCCAATATGTAAGCAGCTTTATCCAGGTCTTCCTTTGAAAATCACTCTTCAAACAACCGTTTATGCTTTCTAGAAATTCTACATTATTTTGGATCAACAATATGTCATCCACATATACTTATCAGAAATGTTGTAGTGCTCCCACTCACTTTCTTGTAAATACAAGTTTCTAGCAAACATTGTATAAACCTAAAAGCTTTGATCACTCCATCAAAACATATGTTCTGATTCCGAGATGCCTGCTCTAGTCCATAGAAGGATTGCTGGAGCTAGCATACCTTTTAGCATTCTTAGGATCGTCAAAACCTTTTATTGTATCACATACAACTTTTCTTACAAAAACTGGTAAGAAATCTTGTTTTGACATCCATTTGTAAGATTTCATAATCGAAAAATACAGCTAATGCTATCATAATTTCGACGGACTCAAGCATCGCTACGGGTGAGAAATTCTCATCGTAGTCAACTCCTTGAACTTGTGAAAAGACTCTTTCCCACAAGTCGAGCTTCATAGACGGTAACATTACCGCCCACGTCCGTCTTCTTCTTAAAGATCCATTTATCTCAATGGCTTGCCAATCATCGGGCAAGTCCACCAAAGTCCATACTTTGTTCTGATATATGAATCCTATCTCGGATTTCATGGCTTCTAACCATTTGTCAGAATACGGGCCCACCATCGCTTCTCCATAGATCGTAGGTTCATTGTTGTCTAACAACATGATGTCTAAGACAGGATTACCGTACCACTTAGGAGTAGTACATATCCTTGTCGACCTACGAGGTTCGATAGCAACTTGATTCGAAGCTTCATGATCACTATCATTAACTTCCTATTCAACAGACGTAGGTGCCACAGAAAACATCTTTCTGTGTTGCATCATTCTCTGGTTGAAATAAAGGTTCGACAACCTCATCAAGTTCTATCTTCCTCCCACTCAATTCTTTCGAGAGAAACTCCTTCTCGAGAAAGGACCCGTTCTTAGTGACAAACAATTTGCCCTCGGATCTGAGATAGAAGGTATACCCAACTGTCACCTTTGGGTATCCTATGAAGATGTGTTTGTCCGCTTTGGGTTCGAGCTTCTCCGGCTGAAGCCTTAAGCATCGTAGCCCCAAACATTAAGAAACGACAACTTTGGTTTCTTGCCAAACCAATGTTCATACGACGTCGTCTCAACGGGCTTAGATGGTGTCCTATCTAAAGTGAATGCAGTTGTCTCTAACGCATAACCTCAAAATGAAAACGGTAGATTGGTATGAGACATCATAGATCGCACCATATCTCATAGGGTTCGATTACGACGTATGGACACACCATTACCTTGTGGTGTTCTAGGTGGCTTCAACTGTGAAACAATTCCACAATGTCTTAAGTGATTGCCAAACTCATAACTCAGAAAATCCCCTTTTGATCAGATCGTAGGAACATGATCCTTTTTGTTATGATGATTCTTAACTTCACTCTGAAATCGCTTGAACTTTTCAAACATTTCAGACTTGTGCTTCATTAAGTAAATATACCTATATCTACTCAAATCGTCAGCGAAGATGAGAAAATAGCGATATCCACCGCACGCTTCAATTCTCATTGGATCACACACATCAGCATGTATGATTTCCAACAAGTCACTTGCCCGCTTCATTGTACCTGAAAACGTGGTCTTAGTCATCCTGCCCATGACGCATGGCTCGCATGTGTCAAGCGATTCAAAATCAAGTGACTCCAAACATCCATCGACATGGAGTTTCTTCATGCTTCTTTATGCCAATATGACCTAAGCGGCAGTGCCACAAGAAAGTGGTACTATCATTATTAACTCTACATCTTTTGGCATGAACATGTGTATTACCACGATCGAGATTCAATGAACCATTCACATAGGGTGCATGACCATGAAAGGTATTATTCATGTAAACAGAATAACCATTATTCTCTAACTTAAATGAATAACTGTATTGCAATGAACATGATCTAATCATATTCATGCTCAACGTAGACACCTGATAACATTTATCTAGGTTCAATACTAATCCCGAAGGCAGATGGAGCGTGCGATGGTGATCTCATCAACTTCGGAAACACTTCCAACACACGTCGTCACCTCGCCCTTGGCCATTCTCCGTTTAGTACGTAGCTTTTGCTTCAAGTCACCAGTAATAGCAACTGAACTGGTATCCAATACCCAGGTGCTACCAGGAGTACTAGCGAGGTACACATTAATAACATGTATATACTTTGTTGAAGTTGCCAGCCTTCTTATCTACCATGCATTTGGGGTAATTCCGCTACCAGTGACCGTCCCCTTACAATAGAAGCACTTAGTCTCGGGTTTGGGTTCAACCTTGGGTTCCTTTACTGGAGCGGCAACTGGTTTGCCATCCATGAAGTTTCCCTTCTAGCCCTTGCCCTTCTTGAAACTAGTGGTCTTATTAAACCATCAACACTTGATGCTCCTTCTTGATTTCTACCTTTTGCGGTCTTAAGCACCGCGAACAGCTCCGGGATCAACTCCATCCCTTGCATGTCATAGTTCATCACGAAGATCTAGTAGCTTAGTGATAGTGGCTAGAGAACTCTATCAATCACTATCTTATCTGGAAGTTTAACTCCCACTTGATTTAAGTGATTGTAGCACCCAGACATTCTGAGCACATGCTCACTAGCTGAGCTATTCTCCTCCATCTTGTTGGCAAAAGAACTCGTCAGAGGTCTCACACCTCTTAACACGGGCATGAGCCTGAAATCCCAATTTCAGCTCTTGGAACATCTCATATGTTCTATGGCATTCGAAACGTCATTAGAATCCCGATTCTAAGCCGTAAAGTATGGTGCACTAAACTATCAAGTAGTCATCAGGATGTGTCTGTCAGGTGTTCACAACATCCACAGACGACGTTGTAGGGGTTTGCACATCGAGCGGTGCATCAAAGACGTAAGCCTTCTATGTAGCAGTGAGGACACTCCTCGGACTACGGAACTAGTCCGCATCAGTGCTTACAATATCTTTCAACTTGGTCTTTCTCTAGGAACATATTGAAACAGGGAGCTACAACGTGAGCTATTTATCTACAACATATTTGCAAAGACAATTTAGACTATGTTCATGATAATTGAGTTCATCTAATGAACTCCCACTCAGATAGACATCCCTCTAGTCATCTAAGTGAAACATGATCCGAGTCAACTAGGCCGTGTCCGATCATCACGTGAGACGGACTAGTCAACATCGGTGAACATCTTCATGTTGATCGTATCTTCTATACGACTCATGCTCGACCTTTCGGTCTTCTGTGTTCCGAGGCCATGTCCGTACATGCTAGGCTCGTCAAGTCAACCTAAGTGTTTTTGCTGTGTAAATCTGGCTTACACCCGTTGTATTCGAACGTTAGAATCTATCACACCCGATCATCATGTGGTGCTTCGAAACAACGAACCTTCGCAACGGTGCACAGTTAGGGGGAACACCTTTCTTGAAATTTTAGTGAGGGATCATCTTATTTAAGCTACCGTCGTTCTAAGCAAATAAGATGTAAAACATGATAAACATCACATGCAATCAAATAGTGACATGATATGGCCAATATCATTTTGCTCCTCTCGATCTCCATCTTCGGGGCTCCATGATCATCGTTGTCACCGGCATGACACCATGATCTCCATCATCGTGTCTTCTTGAAGTTGTCTCGTCATCTATTACTTCTACTACTATGGCTAACGCTTTAGCAATAAAGTAAAGTAATTACATGACGTTTATGTTGACACGTAGGTCATAAATAAATAAAGACAACTCTTATGGCTCCTGCCGATTGTCATACTCATCGACATGCAAGTCGTGATTCCTATTACAAGAACATGATCAATCTCATACATCACATATATCATTCATCACATCCTTTTGGCCATATCACATCACAAGGCATATGCTGCAAAAACAAGTTAGACGTCCTCTAATTGATGTTGCAAGTTTTTACGTGGCTGCTATAGGTTTCTAGCAAGAACGTTTCTTACCTACGCCAAAACCACAACGTGATATGCCAATTTCTATTTACCCTTCATAAGGACCCTTTTCATCGAATCTGATCCGACTAAAGTGGGAGAGACAGACACCCGCTAGCCACCTTATGCAACTAGTGCATGTCAGTCGGTGGAACCAGTCTCACGTAAGAGTATGTGTAAGGTCGGTCCGGGCCGCTTCATCCCAAGATGCCGCCGAATCAAGATAAGACTAGTAACGGCAAGTAAATTGACAAAATCAACGCCCACAACTGCTTTGTGTTCTACTCGTGCATAGAAACTACGCATAGACCTAGCTCATGATGTCACTGTTGGGGAACGTAGCATAAATTCAAAATTTTCTACGCATCACCAAGATCAATCTATGGAGTAATCTAGCAACGAGGGGAAGGAGAGTGCATCTACATACCCTTGTAGATCGCTAAGCGGAAGCGTTCAAGTGAATGGGGTTGATGGAGTCGTACTCGTCGTGATCCAAATCACCGATGATCCTAGTGCCGAACGGACGACACCTCCGTGTTCAACACACGTACAGCCCGGTGACGTCTCCTACGCCTTGATCCAGCAAGGGAGAAGGAGAGGTTGGGGAAGACTCCATCCAGCAGCAGCACGACGGCGTGGTGGTGGTGGAGGAGCGTGGTACTCCAGCAGGGCTTCGCCAAGCACCGCAAGAGACGAGGAGGGAGAGGGGTAGGGCTGCGTCAAGAAGGAGATGTTCTCGTGTGTATGGCAACCCAAAACCCCCACTATATATAGGGGAAAGGGAGGGGCTGCGCCCCCACCTAGGTTTCCACCCCTAGGGGTGGCGGCCAGCCCTAGATCCCATCTAGGGGGCGGCCAAGGGGGGAGAGAGGGGGGGGGGCACCACTAGGTGGGCCTTAGGCCCATCTGAGCCTAGGGTTTCCCCCTTTTCCCTTCTCTCTTCGCCTTGGGCCCTGGTGGGGGGGCGCACCAGCCCACCTGGGGCTGGTCCCCCTTCACACTTGGCCCACACAGCCCTCTGGGGCAGGTGGCCCCACCTGATGGACCCCCGGGACCCTCCCGGTGGTCCCGGTACGTTACCGATAGCACCTGAAAATTTTCCGGTGACCAAAACAGGACCTCCCATATATAAATCTTTACCTTCGGACCATTCCGGAACTCCTCGTGATGTCTAGGATCTCATCCGGGACTCCGAACAACATTCGGTAACCACGTATATCTATTCCCTATAACCCTAGCGTCATCGAACCTTAAGTGTGTAGACCCTACGGGTTCGGGAACCATGCAGACATGACCGAGACAACTCTCCGGTCAATAACCAACATCGGGATCTGGATACCCATGTTGTCTCCCACATGTTCCACGATGATCTCATCGGATGAACCACGATGTCAAGGACTTAATCAATCCCGTATTCAACTCCCTTTGTCCAGCGGTATTGTACTTGCCCGAGATTTGATCGTCGGTATCCCGATATCTTGTTCAATCTCGTTACCGGCAAGTCTCTTTACTCGTTCCGTAACACATCATCCCGTGATCAACTCCTTGGTCACATTGTGCACATTATGATGATGTCCTACCGAGTGGGCCTAGAGATACCTCTCCGTTTACACGGAGTGACAAATCCCAGTCTCGATTCGTGCCAACCCAACAGACACTTTCGGAGATACCTGTAGTGTACCTTTATAGCCACCCAGTTACGTTGTGACATTTGGCACACCCAAAGCACTCCTACGGTATCCGGGAGTTGCACAATCTCATGGTCTAAGGAAATGATACTTGACATTAGAAAAGCTTTAGCATACGAACTACACGATCTTTGTGCTAGGCTTAGGATTGGGTCTTGTCCATCACATCATTCTCCTAATGATGTGATCCCGTTATCAACGACATCCAATGTCCATGGTCAGGAAACCGTAACCATCTATTGATCAACGAGCTAGTCAACTAGAGGCTTAATAGGGACATGGTGTTGTCTATGTATCCACACATGTATCTGAGTTTCCTATCAATACAATTCTAGCATGGATAATAAACGATTATCATGAACAAGGAAATATAATAATAACGAATTTATTATTGCCTCTAGGGCATATTTCCAACAAATACCGCTACGTATTTGTCATCCCTCACAACCCCTCTACACTCAATTCCATCGATCTCAAAAGTGAAATTGCGATGAACAGAGCAAGAGTTTTGGCATGGTGCAAATGCGGTAGTGATCTCCCATGGCAAGAATTGAAGGGAGAAAATAATTCAAGCGTGTTTAGGGGAGACATCAAAACATATTTGCCATGGTGAAAAAATGTTGGTGGTTTGGCAAGTAAAACAAATCAAGCCTGGGGGGATTGCCATGACAATTGTCATATATTTGCCATGGTATTGCAGTAAAAAAACGAGAGTAGGTGGTGGTATTTGGCAGCATAGAGGGATTCGCACAATGAAAACAAAATCTCAGGAAAAAGCATATATTTGCCCATCCACCATCAAGCATACACCCCACCCCCACCTGTGTAGCAAGACACACGTAGCAAAAGATAAAAATTTAAAAAGGAAAACAAGAAAAAAATGTGTGAAATCGCCATGGGGATAAAACAGCAAAAGGTGATTGATGCAATTTAGTTAGTTTAAACAACATGAAGGGCACAAATATTCATGGTAACGTAAGCAAAGTTGCCATTAATATGTGCTTGAATTTGCAATGTGAATAATGATAGAGCATAATGAAAGACTCCCTAGTTTGTGATTTAAAATTTGCCATGGTAACATAAGAAAAGTTGCCAGTAGTACGTGTTTGAATTAGCCATGTGGAATAATGATAGAGCATAAGGAGATACTCCCTGGTTTGTAATTTAAAAATTGCCATTATAATGTAAGCAAAGTTGCCATGAGTATGTATTTGAATTTGCAATGTTAGCATGACAAAAAATGGCAAATTTGACATGTGGTCATACCTGAGGTGTTTGCCCCTAATAAGAAGATAGTTTCTACCAATTTGTTATGTATAAAATTGCCATCCACATATAATTGAAATTGCCATGAGATATGAACACATAACACGTGATTTTTGGTGGCGTGTGTGTAACATCCCAAATTTTCAATTTGGAATGTTATACATAGATCATTCATGCATATCATATCTTATTGCGTTTCGTTCCTCGATCCTCGAAAACCTAAGCAACTCAAGGACCCTCGGAGAGAGTTGGGGATTTCTTTGTTTTCATATTTGAATTTTATCAAATATTGAAACGAGGATTTTGGTTTTAATTATTTTTCTCTCCGAAAATATTTCATATTAAAATACTCCATATGAGAGGAGATAACTGACTTCTCCAAAATAAATAAAATATTGAAGGAAAAATATTAAAATCAAATATTCGATTTTATCCGGAGTTTATTGCTATTTTATTTGAATTAGAAAAATTGCATGTTTTTCAAAGTTGCATTTTAGGGCCAAGAAAATGTTCATCTTGTTCTAAATATTTTATTTAGACGGTGTAAATTTGTTTTGGTATTTTTAGATTTTTATTTTATTTTCTAGGATTTATTTAGTTCCGGCAAAATTATTATTTTTAAAAAAAAAAGAAACTCCCGCCCGACCGCACTGGGCCGAGGCCCAGCCGGCCCAGCCGCGTGCCTCCCCGCACCGGCTCGGGAGAGGACTCCCGAGCAGCGCCGCCGCCGCCGCCAGGACGTGTCCGTCCTGGACACGCCGCCACCCCGC
>NC_057812.1:538116700-538126263 GCF_018294505.1 Triticum aestivum | reverse complement strand
CGAAGCCATGCCGCCGCCACCGCAAGCCGCCTGTCCCGCCGCCTTGCGCCACGCGTCGCCGCCACCGCTGCCCCACGCCGCCCCGTGCCACCCACCGCCGCAGCCCTGCCTCGCCGGACCTCGCCGGATGTATAAGCGCCGTTCGGTTTTTTTTAAGAAAAAGGATTGGTTTTTTTGTTAGAAAACCCTAGTCTTTTTGGATAGATCGATTCGCCGGTTTTTCTCGGTTTAGTTTATTTAGCGGATGTTCGTCCGTACGTTCGTTTTAATGAACGACTTTCGCTCGTTAGTTACAGACAACGAACGTTCGTTCGTTAGCCTGTTCATCAGTTTTCTTTTTCTCGGATTTTTCCGCGATTATTTCCGATCGCGATTTCTGATCCGATTTTCGTTTCAGTATATCTTTTCGCTCATTTGTCGGAATCAGGCGATTCAAGCACCTAGATCTTCGTCTCGAAACCCTCTTTCTGTTTAATCAACTTGAACAAGATTTTGGTACTGTAAAATTTGACCTTAGTCCAGATTAGTAAACGGATCTTGTTTCTTTTGCGGTTTGAGTTTCGTTGCTCCGTTTGATTTGAATCTTTTCGCAAACCGGAGTTCTTAAGTTGAACTTTCTGGTTAGATCTTCTTACTTGAGTTTTACCCGTGTTTCTTTGCTTGATTGCTTATGTATGCTATTGTTTGTTTGCGATAGAACACCCGGAGTGCGAAGCGTGCTACTACAAGTCCCTAGGTTTTGCGGATTATCAGCAAGGCAAGTAACACTTTGATCACCCTTTATCACCCAATTTTTATGCATTAGTTCCAATCCTCAAACATTACATGATTAGGATGTGATTAACATGTGGGTTGGGAAGTAGTTGATGAGGTAGAACCTATTGCCCTGTTATATTTCAAACCCTGGGAGTTACTTCTACGTATTGCTTATATTGGTATGCTATGCTCGTAGACGTGGTTTGGGTGAGTGAAATACATGACAGATGTGAGATTGTTAATTGATGGTTCAACTTAAGGTGGCAACTTGAATACACATTTGGGTGGATTGTTTGTTGGGCACCGGGAGAACACAGTGTTGTCCTAGGATATCCCGGAGTACCCGTGTGATAATCCTATGGTCCTCCACCCAGGCTCAAAGGGAACTGAGATATTTTCATGCTAGAAACTTCCGTGTGCAGCCAAAAGCTATTATGGGCTCTAGCATAGTTGAGTAAGTTGTGTGAAGCTCTCGAAGAGGTGGATCAGCAGGTAGAGGGATGTAGGTTGGTATGGTCTGCCCGGAGTAAGGAGTTAATGCTTCTGAAAGACTGTGTCTCGATCATCCGTTTCTCAAACACCCTGTAGTGCGAGAAATCCAACGGAGGAGATCGGGTCTTGTGGGGAGAAGTGCGCAAACCTCTGCAGAGTGTATAAACTAATCATGGTTAGCCGTGTCCCCGGTTATGGACATCTTGAGTATCTAGTACTTGGAGTATCATAAGTATCTCATCACTATCAAATAATATTGTTGGGTTGTTAACCACTTTAATTGGGATTGAGTTGGAGGAACATTCTCAATGATGTTTCAACTACCATGATAGTTAAATAAAATCTATTCCTTTGTTGTAGGGAAAAATTGGCTTTTCGCAAAAACTATAACCATAGAGCTTTCCACCAGCCAAATATGCATGTAGTGATAGCATTATTCTGTTCTTGCTCTATTGTGTTATTATGCCAGCATATTCCATGTGCTGACCCGTTTTCGGGCTGCAACGTATTATGTTGCAGACTTTTTAGATGAGGAGTAAGGTACGTTAGGTCGTTGCCGTGCAGCTCGGCTATGTCGTTGGAGTTGATGGACTCACTTATCTTCCAAGCCTTCCGCTGTTATTGTATTAGATGGCCTTAAGCCATATTTATTGTAATAAGTTCTCTTTTGAGACATTCGATGTAATAAGTGTGTGATTGCTACTCTGGTATAAATCCTCGAGTACTGTGTGTGTCAGCATTACCGATCTAGGGATGACACTGAAGCACAGAGACTTGACCGTTTGAGGTCGGGTCGCTACAAGATGGTATCAGAGCACACGCTGAGTGTAGGACACGACCACTAAGCTAAAGCCCTAGATCACTATTCTCTTCTCATTTCTGACTCCTCTCCATTTTCTACTCTTTAGGATGGCGGACGCAAGGAACAAGTTTGCACAACCGGATGAAGAAGCACCTTTTGGACGACACTTGAAGGAAGTCACTAGGTACCTGAACATTGGAATACCAAGCTTCACCGGGACTTACAACGCCACATTATCAGAAGAGGAGCGATGGATGATTCAAGTTCAAGTTCTAGGAAGGACAATCGCGCCAGTCACTAAACCCATAGAATTTTCCTTCGATGCACCAACCTGGAGTCTAGGAAAGAGCATGGCAGCTCACATCACCATGGGACACATTGGAGAAGTTTATCATAAGTAGCTTAAGGATACTATCTATCAGATTTGTGGGTGCCAAGATGAGCAATGGGAGATGATCGGCACCAGGAAGGATAGATCAATCGCCGCTTTCATACAGGAGCTAAACTAGCACATTCGTCGCTAGGAGAACCAGATGTGCGCAGGCATGATAGATCTTAAGAAGGCGATGACAAGGATCACGGAACTGGAAGAAGAACTTAAGGCTACATGTGAAGATTATGAGGAGGAAATCGTCGTACTAGTGGAGAAGAATGACGATCTGGAAAGGAAGTTACACTACAAAAAAATACACTTCCGTGATGATACGTGTTTGTCGCAGTAGGTCGCTTTTTTTGTCATGCATGTACATCCATGACAAATTTATGACAGAATCAAGATAGTCATACCTGTGCTGTCGTAGAAGTGTTCCATGAAATTACCAAAATTATCATCACGGAAGTGTCCACTTCCATGACGATAAATCGCGCGTCACAGAAGTGCTTTTGTCAAGGGTGACCGACACGTGGCATCCACCGTAACGGAACGCCGTTAAGGTAGCGGGTCGGGTTTTGGATCCGATAACCCTTTAACAGCCCCGACCAATGGGAAATTTCCATGTGTAAAATTCTTATTGGCCGGACGAAACACGTGTCAGCTCGTCAGTGGGTCAGATAGGCGTCTATGATACGTCGACACGTGGCACGGCCCAACAGAGGCCCATTCCTGTGTAAAGGCCGGCCCATTTGACTTGGTCAAAAGCTGGCGGGCCAGTCCATGGAAAGCCTGTTAACGGCCTGTTCGAATATAGCCCATTTATAGCCTGCTAACCCAAGGCCCGTTACGCCCTATCCGAATTAGGCCCAGTAGCGTCATCTGGGCCATCCAATATGATTCCAGCCCGTTTTCACTTCTGGCCCATGTATGGCCCATGACGTCTTTCGGCCATATGAGGCCCTATGTAACTCTTGGCCTATTAACGGCCCGTGGTGAAACTGGCTCGTAATGAACAGTGTATCACTTTACACCCGTTAACGGCCCGTGGTGAAACTGGCCCGTGATGAACAGTGTATCACTTTATACCCATTAACGGCCCGTTATACCGTTGGGCCGTTTTCAGCCCATGTTATCTTCCAGCCTTTTTCAGAGCCCATTTATTCTTGGGCTCATTTCCAGCATTCGTTTACTTACGGCCTGTTACTGTCATTTTCTGCTTGTGGGCCAAATTCAGCCCGTGGTTACAGTCGGCTCGTTTGTGGTCCGTTAATACGTTGGGCCGTTTTCATAGCGTCATCAAATACGGCCTATTAACGATGGCCCATTATGGTCGGCCCATGAACGGATGATTCCAACTCTAGCCCATTTACGGCCAGAATGCGGTCTGTTCGGGCCATGTTTGGCCAATCAATCATACGGCCCGTATAAGGCCCATTGATGATACGGCCCATAGAAGGCCCATTGATGATACGGCCCGTAGAAGGCCCATTGTTTCTACGGCCCGTAGAAGGCCCACTGCTTCTACGGCCCGTAGAAGGCCCACTGCTTCTACGGCCCGTAGAAGGCCCACAGTTTCTACGGCCCGTAGGAGGCCCAATGTCACTACAGTAAATATTAGCCCATGGTTATTGTGGCCTAGTTTTAAAAAATAGGTTATTGCAGCCACTAGCAAACCGTAGAAAAAGAACTGCACTGACTACAAGCAAACAAATAAACAAGACAACAAGGAAATAAATAAGCAAGCAACTTACACTAGGCTATCACGGCTATTACACATATTACATCCACTGGGCATCAAAGTTCGCCACCAGTGCAAATATAGGGAACACGACAGCATATAAACACCGCAGCAAAACAAGTCCAGAACTGAAACCACTTCAGAAGAGCTCAAGAAACAATATCCTGGGTACCCATAATGCTGGCAAGATGCTTAGCAAGCTTATTAACTTTCTCTTGTTTGGCGCTTAGGTCCTCCAGCGCTTGCTGTTGCACCAGAAAGTATGCATCTGAATTCTGCAGGGACTTCCTCAGTCCTTCGGCTTCCTGTCGCATAACATCTGATCAATGTCTTTCAACTTGAAGTTGAGACTCAAGAAGCCAAACTGATTCAGGCAACGAGTTCGAAGAGCTGGTGCCAGCAGTGGTAGCCAGTAACTCGAACACTACATTAAGACATGACTTTGGGGTTGTCTCAGTGTCTTCAATATAGTTTTTATCAGCTTTCTTGGCGACCAACAGGGATGTCTCACTATCTTGAACCATATCTGCATTACTTCCTTTACCATTGCATAACAGGGTACTCTTCTCCAATATTTTATCTGCGTTCTAAAAGAGAAACAAACAAACACATCTCAGGTTTACCAGTTCAGTAGTAAGGTGGACATGATAACAACATGAAACAAACATATATCTATGTAGTATGGTCACTGTATGGTCTATATCATTCTAGTTTATGTTGCCAAATCAATATAGATACAGTTCGAATCATATCTATTTAAGACAAAGCAGCATAGACAGAATATAAGTGTGGGAAACTACACAGCAATAACAACACTTGTAATGTGCATGGCATGAGAACATAACTGTTTATTCAATTGAAACTGAAATCAACATAGAGCAAGTTACAACAGCAAACAGCCAAACACGTTGAAGAAACAGGTTTAAAACATACCTGTTGCGCCATTGGAGTTTCAATTGCATCCTTCAAATTTGAAATTAGTTGGTATCAGTAAATACAGTGATGCAAGAGCAAAGTAGTATGAACCATAGCTACGGAACCTGACCTGAGAACAATTCTTCTTCTACTTTAAGCGTTGACTTCGGGTTCGGAGTGGTGGTCCTCGTGATTTGGGCACTGCAGTTGCCTTACTAACTGCTCGTGTTTGGGTGCTCTGTGGGGGAGACGGTGCTGTGTCAACGGGAACTGGGTGTCTATCTGCTGGGGTTGGGGTTAGAAGGGGTGTAGCTGGTTCTCTGTCCAACTGGGTAGGGGTACAATCTGCATGAGTGTGGGTTATGTGTGGTGGGGCTGGTTCTTGGGAAAGTACAACCGTGGTTCTTCCTGCATCGACAGGTAGCACGATCTTTTCTGAAGACCGTGTTTTTACTCCCACAGATACTGCCATCACTCCCTCCAATTGAAATGGCTGATAAACAAGAAAAGTAATTGAATGTACAGACATTGTAAGATAGACATGTGCAATGGATAGTAGGGAAGAAAACAGGGCATGAAATAATTCACATTTATGTTGTCTAAGCAAACAGAATAGCAGGACATAATTTCACATATATGATGGCTAATTAAACAGGATAGCATGACACAATTTCACATGTATGATGGCTAACTAAACATGATAGAATGACATACTTCAAAATATGATGACTATGTAAACAGGATGACATGATACAACTATACCATGTGTCTATTAAAGTGGTTGGCATGCCATAAATCACAAACATGCCGTCGATGGAAACATGATGGCATGATATAATTCATGGATAGAATGACATAATTTAAATATGATGACTATGTAAATAGGATGAGATGATATAACTATATTATGTCTTTAGAAAACGGGTTGGCATGCCATAATTCAGATACATGCTGTCTATGTAAACATCATAGCATGGCATAATTCAAATATATGATTTATATACTAAGGAAGTGAGCAGAGGGCAATCGCATATATGATGTGTCAACTAAGGAGATGGCATTCAATATTGTGTATATGATGTAAAAACTAAGCATTGCAATACAACATATGCATTATATGAGTAATATAACCCTGCCAAGTTTGAGCATACACCTCAGGGGGATAATAGGACTGGTCATCTGCCTCTGAATCCTCCTCTGAAGAGCTATCTGTAACCAGCAAGATATCTGCTTCAGCAGGTAGCATTGTCTGCTCTGAAGACCTTGTTTTCACTCCAGATTTCTCCATCACCAATTCAAATGGCTGATGCACAGGAAGAGCAGTTGAATATACAAACATTGTCGACAAAAGCAATGAGAAATACAAAAAAAGGATGGCATGATATAATTTACATATATGACGCTTGCCTAAACAACATGGCATTGCATAATTCACATACATAATGCCTTGCAACAAGATAACATTGCATAATTCACATATATAATGTCTTGCAACAAGAGGGCATTGCATAATTCACATATATGGTAATTAGACACTAAACAGGTGGCATTCACACAAAGCATGTCTAAACTAAGCAAATGACATAGCAATGCAAGATACCATACGCACGATATGAGCAACATAACCCTGCCAAGTTAGGGCATGCACCTCGGGGGGGGGGATATGACTGGTCATCTGTCTCTGAATCCTCCTCTAAGGAGCTATCGGTAACCAGCAAGACATGCGCTTCGTCAGATAGCATTGTTTGCTCTGAAGACCTTGTTTCCACTCCAGATTTTCCATGACCGTGCCAAATGGCTGATGCACAGGAAGAGTAATTGAATGTACTAAAATTGTTGACAAATTTAACACGTAATAAAAAATGATGGCATGATATAATTCACATATAAGATGACTGGCTAACCAGGGTGGCATTGCAAAATTCACATATATGATGCCTGGCTAGACAAGATGGCATTGCATGATTCACATATACGATAAAGAAACTAAACAGATGGCATTGACACAAAGCATGTCTAAACTAAGCAGATGACATCTTTAATGTATACAGTAAGCAATGCAAGGCACCATATGCATGATATTACCAACATCAGCATGCCAAGTTAGAGCGAAGACCTCATGGGGTAAATAGGAGTGGTCTTCTCCTTCTGAATCCCCCTCATAACAGTTATCTTCCTCTTGATTACGATCCGAAATGGGTGGAGGGGGGCTGCCTTTGCGACCACCATGGAACGATGTTTGCATGAAATTTTATTGCCACGCAAGGCTCGTCTCTTTTGCTCTACATGATCAGTTCCATTGTGTACAATAACTGGCATGCATATGAATAAAACATAGTGAGATTATGTAAGGAGTGCATGCACAAATCCAAAGTGATGGTAGCAAACTGTGGATAGACCCAAAACCAATGATAGCAGGCAGATAATAGCTTTAGTTAAAAAATACAGATAATGGCTCCTTTAATGTTTGTTTGCACCCAACATGAAACTCATAGTAGACACCGAAGATTAACCAGATAGTAGACAGATAGTACTGATTGCTGCCCCAATATGTACCCCACAACCATTTAAAAAATCAAGTTTCAGCATTAGTTTGGAACTGACTCGGAGTCTAATAGGTGAACAAGATGATAATGTAGCATGTCATCATATTAAGCGACGCATAACGTAAGCAGACACAGAAGAGTGCGACCTCTCTTGCGGACCCGTGTAGTCCTCAAGGTCATCTTCTCAGTTGATGATGGTAATGCAGTTGCCGTGGCTGCCGGCGGCGGGGAAGAAGATCTGAGGTGGCGAAAGACAGTCTGGAGAGCGGATCCCTGCTGTGGTGAACCCTTCCGTCATTGGAGCAGCTGAGCTGGGGTGGAACACAGTGCCACAGGAGCAGGACAAACCACACAAGGTTTTCTTTGACACATATCTATAACAGAAGTAATTGAGTAAGGGCTTGTTTGAATTTGAGGATTCTTACAATGCAGGGATAGGAAATAGACAGGAATAGGATAGGAATGCACGTGCAAAACAGAGAATTTAAAAACACAGGATTTCTACCAATCTGGGTGTTTGATTCACAACAATTGGAAGATCACAGGATGCAAAAAAGCATGGTGAGATTAAGTCAAACCACAAGAAAATGTACGGTTATAATGCTATTATGCTACTATCTCTTAGTCTTGTGCTTGATGAATAGGAATATGAAAAGGAGGAGAAGTGGAAATTAGAATTCCTACGGTTTTTCTTTCAAGGAGACACTAAAGGAAGAAATCCTACAGTTTTCCTTTGCTCCATTCCTTTGCACCAAATTCATGAAAAGTAGTACCATAGGAAACTTTCCAATTCCGATGTTTTTCATTCACTTTTCCTTTCAAGCACTGGCAATTCTAGTAGGCAGGCTTGAGCAAGGAAAATCCTACACTAAAAAAATGTTTTTGTGCTACTTCTATTACTTTGGACCCAGGCCACTGCCATACTAGCTCAACTCCCAGGCCCATCGACAAATGCACAGCTGAAACACGCAGAGATAAATAATGATGGCGTTCAAGAGAGTCCATCACGGATAGCTAAGTTGCCTGGTACCTCACTGCTTGTCATATAGTAGGATAAAATAATCGTATTTCCCGTTACTACGAGTGCTCAGTGACAATATATATAACATGTAGAGTAAAAAAGAGATGCAACAAGTGTAGAACCTCTTTGGCGAAGCCATGTCGATCTCAGCGTGATTGGGTTGGCCGGTGAGGATGCTCCGGCTGACTTGGCTGTCGGAGGAGGGGAAGAAGATCTTAGGCGTCTGGAGATGGAGCCCGAGGTACTGCTCCACTGTGATGGAGGGTTTCGTCGTTGGAGCAGCTCCAGTGAGTTGTACGATGCCGAGGCTGAAGCAGGACAAGAGAGACAACGAACAATGTTAAACTGAGTGGAATTCTAATAGCATCTCCAATACATGACATAAAATACATAACCACAAAGTGCTAGATGTAAAATACATCAGCCGCTCATCTTTGAACTTAATTGTCGAAACTGAACTTAACTGTCGAAACTGAATTTTGCTGTCGAAACTGAATTTTGCTGTCGAAACTGAACACACTAGCAAGGTGAGGCTACACGTCGGTCGACTGACTTTTTCATCTCTGGTCAGTCAATTTTGCAGCCGTTGGATACGAAATCAAGGGCATGCGGTTCATCTTCAACCTCCACCCCTAAGCCGGCCAAACAGCAGCCCCCCGCCGCCCGCGGCCGGCGGTGCGCCGCCCCGCCCGCCCTGAAAACACTCCCCACCGTCGGTCCGCCGCCGCCCCGGCCATCCCTCTAGGCCACCCCGTGCCGAGCTTTTTCTCCGGCGATCCCCACGCCACCGCCCCGCCAATGCCCCGCCACCGCCGGCGACCACCGCCCCCATCCTGAACCCTAAGATAGATAGTGGGGTATCTCTCCGGCGAGCCCCCCTCCCTTCTGCGGCTGGTTCTTCCTTCACCCCGGCGAGCCCC
>NC_057812.1:538112831-538116395 GCF_018294505.1 Triticum aestivum | reverse complement strand
AATCGACTGACCCAAAATTCGATTCAGTCGACTGAAGTGTAGCTAAATCGGAGCAACATCGCAAGCAAGAGCAAGAGCGAGAGCAACAGCACGAGCAAGAGCAATAGCAAGAGCAGACCAGGCAGGGGACCGAGAGCAAGAGCAGAGCAGCAGTGCGAGCGAGAGCTAAAGCAGCAGCAGGTCCTACTGATGTGGACGTCTGTAACACCCTCGATGCGACTATATCTCCCACGTGTCGAGGCACGACTTAGAGGCATAATCGCATTGAAGGCATATGTCGCAAGTTAGGCAATCTTCACAACATCCCATGTAATATAGATAATAAAAGGGGAGATAACATAGTTGGCTTACACTCGCCACGTTAATCAAGTACATAAATAACATTACATCATCCAAACACTCATGGCCCGACTACGGCGCCAAAAATAAAAGATAACCTAACATGCGACACGGTCCCGATCACCCCCAACTAGGCACCACTACTGATCACCAGGAAAGGAAACATAGTATCGTTGAGAGTCCTCGTCGAACTCCCACTTGAGCTCAAGCGCGTCACCTGGAGCAGAATCATCAGGCCCTGCATCTGGTGTAATAGTAATCTGTGAGCCACAGGGACTCAGCAATCTCGCACCCTCGCGATCAAGACTATTTAAGCTTATAGGTAAGGCAAGGTAAATATGTGGAGCTGCAGCAAGAGACTAGCAAAAATGGTGGCTATCCTGTTTGCAAAAGAGAGCGAGAAGAGGAGGCAAAGAGCGAGCGAGAAACTAGAGGGCAACCTGCACAAACATTACTCCAACACCGTGTCCACTTCCCGGACTCCGCAGAGAAGAGGCCATCACGGTAACACACTCAGTTGATTCATTTTAATTAAGTTAAGGTTCAAGTTATCTACAACCGGACATTAAAAAATTCCCATCTGCCCATAACCGCGGGCACGACTTTCGAAAGTTCAAATCCCTGCAGGGGAGTCCCAACTTAGCCCATGACAAGCTCTCACGGTCAATGAACGAATAGACCTCCTCCCGAGACGTTCCGATCAGACTCGGTATCTCGGTTCTTCAAGACACTTCGATAGGTTAAAACAAGACCAGCAACACCGCCCGAATGTGCTGACAAATCCCGATAGGAGCTGCACATATCTCTTTCTCAGGACACACTCAGATTGTCCTAGGTACGAGTAGGCCAGCCCAGAGTTGCCCCTGGTGGCCACCGGCAGCTGACAGGTGGACCAACACTCAGAGGAGCACTGGCCCGGGGGGTTTAAAATAAGATGACCCTCGGGCTCCGGAAACCCAAGGGAAAAGAGGCTAGGTGGCAAATGGTAAAACCAAGGTTGGGCATTGCTGGAAAAGCTTTAATCAAGGCGAACTATCAAGGGGTTCCCATTATAACCTAACCGCGTAAGGAACGCAAAATCCGGAACATAACACCGATATGACGGAAACTAGGGCGGCAAGAGTGGAACAAAACACTAGGCGAGAGGCCGAGCCTTCCACCCTTTACCAAGTATATAGATGCATTAAGATAACAAGATAATATAATGATATCCCAACAAGTAAATAAATGTTCCAACAAGGAACGATCTCCAATCTTCACCTGCAACTAGCAACGCTATAAGAGGGGCTGAGCAAAGCGGTAACATAGCCAATCAACGGTTTGCTAGGACATGGTGGGTTAGAGGTTTGACATGGCAATTTGGGAGGCTTGAAAGCAAGTGGTATGCATCGTAGCATTGGCATAGCAAAAGAGCGAGCATCTAGCAAAGCAAAGATAGTAGTGATTTCGAGGGTATGATCATCTTGCCTGCAAAGTTGTCAGAGTTGACTGGATCCTCGAAAGCAAACTCAACGGGCTCCTCGTTAGCGAACTCGTCTCCTGGCTCTACCCAAACAAGACAAACAAGCAAACGGAACACAATCAACCACGTGCAAAGCTCAAACAATATGATGCAAGGATGGTATGCTATGCGGGATGCCATGCGGGATGCATATGCAAGATTTGACAGGGAATGCAAGAATCTGGCCTCAACTTGGGAATCCAAGTGTGCCACTGGAAAGATGAGATGAAATCGCTTGAAAACGATAAAAAGAACGTCGGAATCAGAGTTACGGTTTGGAAATGGCAAGCGATTCAAATATGACCACGTTCTGCGATTTACAGCAAGTAGTCATCTAAATGCAATGAGATGAACATGCTACAGCATTCAAACATCACAACAAAATACATGGCAGGGATGAATTCATGATGCTTAACAAAAGTCTAGCACTGAGCTACGGCCAATTCATCCGTTAACAGGTTCAAACAAGCATGGCAAAAATGCATATGGTAAATAGATTTCAGACTTGGTGAAATTAACACTTGTCTGGAATTTCATATCAGTAGCACACTTCGGAGCAACAAAACTATATGCTACAGGACCCGAACATGGCAAAGTAAAGCATGGCAGGGAGCTACTCAAAGAGTTTAACAAAAGTCCCTTAGTGACCTTGAGCTAAAAGGGATCAGAAAATACAATTGCAAGCATGTGAACATGGCAAAAACATATTCAGTTCTCAGACTTAGTGAAAACTGGAGCATGCTGAAACAAATATCAAGTAGGCATGTTTACGAGCTCGATGCATTCACTACGGGGCAAGTCATGACAAGCTAAGCATACACCCATCAAGAATACACAAAATGCAAGCTAGACATGGCAAGAACAATAGCATAGCATGCACGGATCAACTACAACATCCTCGGCAAAATCGCTAACAAGTAGACAATCTGCCTAGATTCACGAAGTAGCGAAAGTAGAGCTCGATTGACTCAAGCTAGGGTGCTCCATAATTGCAAACAAAGACATGGATGGATAGAGCACTACAAGATTAACAAAACATCCTTACTGATCATCCTCAAAAGAGGCACGAATCACTAGGAAACAACATGAACATATGGCCATATGAGATAAACAACTCAAGGACTTAGTGGAAATGCTAAGTCCCTGAAATCAGCATTACCAAGTGCCTCACTTTGCAAGCTTGTGCTAGTCACCACACACATCACAAAAATACATGGGTTGCACCTCTGGAAAGATGGCAATACCCTTAACAAAACATATGTAGAGCTCATGGGCATATCATGCACACAATAATCATGGCAAAAATGACAAATAGCTAAATGGAGCAGCAGATCTGACAATTATCTCAAGTAGCCCTCTTCTAACAGCATTTCGGGCATCAATATGAACTCAAATAAAAATGATGCAATGAGATGAAATGATGTGCTCTTTGAGTCGAACATTTTGATATGCTATATGCGCGAAATGGAGCTACGGATGCAAAGTTACAGCACGATGAACAAGGGCATATGTACTAGGATTTCAGGACAAAAAGTCAACCGCGAGTTTAGATCTCAGATCTGTCACGCTTCCTGAGGTCGCTGGAACAGTGCACCGGAGCTTCGAGCTCGCTGGAGCTGCTGGACCTCGCCGGAGGAAGGAGCCGGCGAGGGGGAGGGACTTGGCGCGCGGTGGAGGAGGCCGGACGGTGCGCGCACGACGAGGCGGCGGCGGGCTCGGTCGCC